>NC_092865.1:2239387-2242403 GCF_032062135.1 Pyxicephalus adspersus | reverse complement strand
AAATCAGCAGAGCACTGGTCTGTATCTGTAATAGATTTTACTAACAGGGGCCCTCTTGTGTGTATGGAGTACAGGGGGTCCCTATCATCAGGGCTGGACGGAAGTGCTTATTTGGAGAACTTGGGTTCGTTAGAGATGCGTTTAGACAGAATAGGGCCCTAGGCACCATTTTGGCCCCCAGTGTCTATTTAATTAAAATGTATGTATATATATATATATAGACTTCTGCTGTGCCTATTGCTTCTCAAATTCATGTCAATTAAAGAGTCACTGGGGGCCAAAACAGTTTCTAGGGCCCCATTCCAGCTAAATTCATCTCTGTCCAACCAAAGTTCTCCACACAAGCACTTCTGTCCAGCCCCGATGATAGAGACCCCTTGTACCCCGGACACACAAGGGAGCCCCTGCTAGTAAAATCTAATATAGATACAGACCAGTACACTGCTGATTTCCTCATTCATCCTCCTTGCATATTCCTCTAATGACCCCTTTAAAGGTTCCTGATATTAGGAAGCGGAATAAAATGAAATTTTCCTCCCTGTCACCGTCCCAATGTGCGTTTGTCACTCAGGAATGTCACCCGGCGCTGTTCCTGCGCTAAGTATGTAGTGTGAACTTGTCAATCTGTTGTCAGCTGCCAAGCAGGGAGGAGATATGAAATGTCAGTAACTTCCACCGGCTCTGATCTGTCGTCTTTTCCCCATCACAAATGTAAGATCAGGAATGCAACATTACCTTATTGCTTAATATACATTGATATAGCTCTGACATATACCATAGTGGTGTACAAAAAACACTGAGCCAGTCCCATCAGTCTCTGTACAGAGGAGCTGACACTCTAATGTCCTCCCACAGTCACACACTATTATTATACATTTATATAGCTCTGACATATACCGGAATGCTGTACAGAGATCACTGAGCCAGACCCATCAGTCTCTGTACAGAGGAGCTGACACTCTATTTATCCCCCCCACAGCCACACACTATTATTATACATTTATATAGCTCTGACATATACCATAGTGCTGTACAGAGAACACTGAGCCATTCTCATTGGTCAGCTGACCAGCCAGTGCTAATCTGCAATGAACAAACACCGAGCATAGTCTTTAGGTTTCCCCCCCTCACATCTACAATCTAATCTTGCATTATTCTAATATATTCCATTTAGGAATCCTCCAGTAATAATCTTTTGCTGTAAAACTCTCGTCAGACAGATCGGAGGTCAGGAAAATATCAAATATAAAGTTTTGTTAGTCTGTGACACCAGACGTGTTATTAGATAAATGAATGTTTTATTCCTGCGATCACACGTCGTTGTACAGATTTCTGGTCTGGCACTTGACTCCACTTATCTCGGCGCCCTGCTCGTACCCAGCCAATAAACATTCACATTCCCTCCGCCACCGAACAAACGCCTTGGAAATGGTGACAATGGATGGAGCGGGGTCACCCAATGCAATGGTCCAACAAAAGAGAGAAATGTATTGCGGCAAACAATAATGCAGGAAACCTTTATTACTGCGTGATATAATAAGCCGGTGGACTCGTAGCAACCAATCAGAATTATTTTTTTCAGTCTCACCGCCATCATCTGATTTTCAATTGGTTGCTTATTATTATTATTATTATTATTAAACAGGATTTATATAGCGCCAACATATTACGCAGCGCTGTACATTAAATGATGCTTATTCTTTATTCCATCAAAGTGCCAACTGCCGCAACTTCTACAACTCAAAACACAAAAAATGATATTTTCCCTGAGCTGTCACCCTCAATGACCAGCTGCTATGATTGAATTAATAATGATTTACAATCTGATGAGGGGCCCCATTCTCGTGGCCCTCGAAGGTCGGGCGTCACTCATATCACATTGGAATAGTCGATGAATCCTTTTATGCTGCAGAAGTGTTCCGTCCTGGCAGAGCAGCTTTGAACAGGTTGAATTTCCTGTTGATGTTCACGTTATTCCCAGGACCAGACGGGCCCCGGGGCCTCAGCTGTCTGATGGACTTGTCAATGGAAAGTGCTTTGATAGGCCGCTTTGTTCCTCATCGTGTTTGTTTAACTCTCCGTCTCCCTGAAATAACATGAATAAGTCAGCTGGCTTTTCTTGTACAAAAGGGAGAAGAGCTTTTCATTGCACACTTCATCCTGCGCTGTTATGGATCGCAGACATCGGGGCGCTCTGATTGGTTAAAAAAAAAAATGTTGGTATTAGACATTAAAGTCGCATGTGGCTGCTCGGGCCTTCCAGCTGTGTCCTATGGGCCGATCAGTGGGCAATTGTGCCTCTGTACAACACTATAGTATATGTCAGAGCTATATCAATGTATATTAATAGTGTGTGACTGAGGGGGACCATTAGAGTGTCAGCTCCTCTGTACAGAGACTGATGGGACTGGCTTTGTGTTCTCTGTACAGCACTGCGGTATATGTCAGAGCTATATAAATGTATAATAATAGTGTGTGACTGTGGGGGGACATTAGAGTGTCAGCTCCTCAGCCCAGAGACTGATGGGACCGGCTCAGTGATCAGAAATATGTGAAACTTTACTGAAATTTAATTTAATGGAGGAATATATTAAATGACATGAGTGCCGCTGGAAAATGAAACGGAAGATGAGATGACATATGAGAATATTCTCCGGTCTGACCCGTATTTAACCTTTTCAGTGCTGGCATCTCTTTGCAGCGATTATTACAGTGACCGCAGACCGATTTAAATGCCAGCGTCTGTCTGAATGCAAAGTTAATAAAAGTAATTTTATTACACGTTCAGCTGCGGGTGTTGAGGGGGTGGGGGCAGAGTCACAGAGCTGAGACCCTTAAGCTTTAGGGGAACCCCAGCAGTCACTGGCAGAATTATTCTGTCTCTGCCTTCCAGTGCACTGGCTGTATGAGTTGTGTTTGGTGCCCTCCCTTCTGACATTTACTGCTCAGTCTTCCCTTATCTGCAGTTAGGTTCTGTGCAGTCAGCGGGTTTTTGTACTACGGGGCCCAGCTGTGC
>NC_092865.1:2220600-2238277 GCF_032062135.1 Pyxicephalus adspersus | reverse complement strand
ACAGTCCCCCTTAATCAGGGGCAGTTGGGGGTATGAGGAGGAACAGTCCCTCCAATTATTGGATGAATGGTTGGACATTCCCTATTTAGCAGCGCTTGGTAGGAGGATTTCTCTACCTCTGAGACGTATACGGAGCCCTTTTTGGAGTACCTGGACCACCTCCATTGCCCATCCCGGAATGCGGAGGAGGAAAGCACCTTGGGGCAGTATTGGCAGACACCTGGCAGGATAAATACTGATTGAGTTGTTGTTTTGGGTAATATTATGCGCTGTTTGTTTTGCAGGCGTGTATGTTGTTGTAGCACAGGCCCAGAATAACCCCGCAGGCCGCACAGTGCCGAGCAGCAGCCATCACCCTGTGTACAGTGCAGCGCTTCTGACTCATTAGCTAATTGCCCGTTGTCAGTAAGCTTATTACCCATGGCCGGGCGCCAGGAGACGCAGCCTATACCAGGGGCCCCGGACCCTAATGGCTTTGGATCTCAACGTTTGCGTGCCAGCGCACAGGAGGGGGTTAAAGGCGATTTTGTTTTTTGGATGGCAGACTCAGCATGGAGGACGCTGGGATAATTTGGCTTTATGGAAGAGAGACTCGCTCTGTTGTCTCCATGGCGACGGCATTCCGTTTCTTCCGGGGAATAAAAAAGTTTGATGTCTCCCTGGCACGGCTGGCGGTAAATATTGGCTGGGCACTGCTGAAAATCCGGCCGACCTGTTTGAAGTGGGTGCAGAGAGGCCCCGGCGGAGCTGGCGGCTGCACATTGGGAAATTAACACTTTAAAATCCAATGTTGGAATCCAGTTTCATCCGGGTGAATGTGCTAATTTGCTACATTTGTAACATTGTTATAGCTGAAGAATAGAAAACAATGAATCTGCATTCTGACAATCCCTAGACATGCGTGTTATTGGTGAGCCAACCGTCTACATACAACAAACACGTATGTAGCTGCATTACATAGCAAAAGACATGTAACCTGCATGCATGTGTTCCTGCAGGAGAATTGGGGGTGGAGCAACACTGTCACATGTCCCACACCCTCCTGGCTATTGGCTAGTGACTGCACTGGTAACACAAACCCCTCCCACCTTACACCATAGACACTCCCACTGCAAGACCAATCCCTTCCTTCAGATATCGGCGCTCTGTACACAAAATTCAGCTCATTATCCTGGAAATGATGGAATGTGTAAGTGATATAATAAAGGGGATTCAAATATTTATATTTCAAGTTTTTGATGGACAATTTAATATTTTATATGTAATGACAAATGTTTAATTTCACAGACTAACTTCTCCACTAACTTTTTTTCCCAGAATTCCCTGCAGGTTTATACGATAATGCAGAGCGGGCAGCAAATAATTCCAGGAGCCTTTCTATATAATGGGGAGTTATTAGCATCCTGGCTCTAAGGGGTCCCATTATGCCCCCAACAATTCCCTGCAATAGATGGGAATTTATACACCAGCAGTCCTTGTATTCTATCACTCAGCATTGCAGTGCTGCAGCCTCCATCAGTCTAGTTTTAATGGCCGTGTCCCCCACTACATGCTGTGATCCCATCCTGCAACCCTGCATAGTGCAGGACTCCGCATATGCACAGGGGCTGAAGGATGGAACCACAGCACATGGCAGGGGACAGGGATATCCAGTGAGAGGAATTTGTAGGTGAGGGGCAGTCCCTGTATTGTGGCCGAACTTTTCAGTGACCATCAAGCTGTTTTTGGGTGGTCACTAAAAAATGCTGGGCGGTGCACCCAGCTAAAAGGGCCTGGGGTGAACCTGGATATCTGACAGTGCTGGAAGTGGCTGATGAAGGCTGCTGTACCGGTATGAACAAAACTTAGAACAAACTGGCTTCTGTAGACATAATATAATAATTCTTCTCTACCAAGGACATTTTTTGACATTGGTTCCAATGTTTGTTTTCAGCAACATCGGCCCAATCACTTTTCACATCCACCAAACATTTCCTGTAGCATTGAATAGAATAGGAAAGGTTACACCTCCACCAGCACAGGATTGGTACCAGGCAGCAATAATAGCGTGGCATAGAGAATTCTCCATCCGCCCTTGCTGCCCGCTCTGTTTTATTAGATAAACCCGTCTGACTTGGCGCTCTCCAGTCCTCGTGTTTAATTAGTTCATGTAATTCCTCTTTCTTATTACAACAATCCTGCTTACAATGGAAATGACCTCTTTATTGACATGAGTGGTGAAGGCGCAGCCTGAGCGCCGTGTCTGTGGTTTGCCCAGCGTCCCCTGTAATCTATTAATGTCCCCTTCTCTCTCCTCTTCTAACCACTAACAACTTCTTTCTAATCTTATTTGCATTCCCATTACCCCACCAGGTGGTACACCAATCAGAGGTAAGAATGGCGCTGTAATTCCGACACTGCCGCCATCCCGCCGCATTCCTCGTGTCTCATCTGCGGCTCATCCACCTTCACGATTGACATGACCAGCGTCACTTTGTCCGTGTTTATGTGTGTTGTATGATGGTCATGCTGGGAGATTCTCACTCATGTGTGGCACCTATAGGCCTGGTTCACACTGGCAATCAGTTGGCATTTTCCATGCGTCTCAGCAACCAGACAAATGCCCAACTCCTATATATTGTAATGGGCAATTCATACCAGTGGGTATTTTATTAAACCCCCCCACCTACAAACACAATGGACCTGAATTATTAAAGCTGTCCAAGGCTGGAGAAGATATACTTTCAGCAGTAAAGCTGGGTGATCCAGCAAACCTGGAATAGATTTCTTAAAAGTCATTTGCTATTGGTTTGCAAATGTTTTCAATCCTGGACCAAATCCATTTCAGGTTTGCTGGATCACCCAGCTTCACTAATAAAAGTGTATCCTCTCCAGCCTTGGAGAGCTTTAATAAATCAGGCCCAATATTACTGCAATACACATTCACAAATCTGCAGCCAGTGTGAACGATGCCTTGCAGAGAATGTTTCAGCCATATCACCAAATGTTGTAAAAGTTACAATGTTGCAAATTGTTTCTACAAGTAAAAAAAATTCCAAGAACAAAAAGTTTCATCCCTTTCAGCCAAAAGTTTTCATTTTGTTGTGGCAGGGAGGAGAATTTAGGGGGATCTCTTTGTCTTCTGTGCGCCTGTTGGGGAATTATTCCCTCTTTTCTGAACAGGAAGTGATAGGAAATCTCTCCAAGACCAAAAATGGAAATGGGGCTCCCCCTGCACTGTGAGCGAACGGCTCTGTTCTATTAGATTTATCGGATCCCTCGCTCCATGTTCTGTCCCAGCTCTCTGCAGTCCAGGGGGAACCCTCACTGGGGCATTGAGGGGTAAGGTCCATAGAAGTCCTTTGTAATGTTCCCCAAAATGAAGCATTTATCCCTTGCAGCATATGTGGGGGGGGGGGGGGCTATTTTTATTTCCAGGATCTATAGATTTCTCATCATTGATAAAAAACCATCTGAGACCCTTATTTTCCCAATTTTTAGGTAATGTATTGTTCATTTATTGTGAACCTGCACAAACCTTCCATTATCAGCTGCTCTGTGCAGTGCTATAGATGGGCACCATAGCTACGGCCAACATGTGAAGAGTTCTCAATGGCTATGATGGAAGAGTCGGCACAGATAGAGAACATCAATATCAGTCAGAATGTGTTCACTAGATACTTCATGGGGTTCCATGTGTTGGGTGTCTTTAGCTTCCTTTTGGTTATTTTGTCATCCTCTTCACCATCGCTCTGCACCCCCCTAACCACTAACACCCCATCTATCCAGCCGCAACACCACCAAAGGCTTCATATATGGAGATCACAAATCCACTTCAGCCAATGTGCTTCCTGTGTTGTATGACATGCTTCAATCTCATGTATTGTGATATTGTGTACAGATTATTTATGTGTATTGTAGATGTTCGAGGTCTGGATCTAAAACAAAGAATGTCAAAAAATAAAGAATCAACAACTTTGAATCATTTAAACACCACTTAGCATGTAGTAATAGTAACCAATCACTGTGTAAGAGCTGTGCAGGGCCCCTTGTTTTTTTTTTTTTTTTTTATTTGACTTTTTTCAAATATTAACATTATGGTATAAACTATTATAGAATTAAATATTTTTGTATATAAAAATGGAATAAGCGGTGCAATAACCTATTTAGGGTACCTAGCCCAGACCCCTATCCGGCCTGCAGTGTTCCCAGACTTAGTGACCACATTTTGTTCTTTTTAGCCCATCTTTATATTTGGGATATAAGGAATCAGAGTCTATGATATCAAATTCATGGAGAAAAATGTGCAGGAAGTCCTAGACCTTGCCTCCCCAGTTTTTATATCCAGCTCAATTTCTAAGGCTGTTATTCTGCATTTCTAATGCTGCCAGTGCTGGCTTAGACTCATACCTGTGCCTATTTAGCTGCCCAAAAATGTTAAATAATTGCAATCATCCTTTAATTTTCATGGATTATATAGTGAGAGCTGCCTAGCAGGTCATACAGTCTGCATTCACTGTAAGTGAATACTGCCACCCTGTGGCAGAAAGACAGAACTACAACAGGCAGAACTAGGTAGGTCATAGTCTGGGCAAGGTCTTCTGATGTTGAAGCCAGTAAGTGAATCTTCATACTGGAGATAATGTGAGCTATATTGCAGCACAATGCATTGATTAAGTAAAAAAAAATAAATTAAAGAAAATGTTTTGTAATTTGTGCTGATATTATTACATGTTTATCAGGTATAATATATATGAATAATTAAAACAAAGATTATTTTCTTTATTTTTTAATACCAAAGAATTGTCTCTGGGTTTCTTCTCACTTAATCCTTTGTTTTCTGTAGGTGCTCTCCAGATTGAGAACAGCGAAGAGTCTGACCAGGGCAAGTACGAATGTGTCGCCACCAACAGTGCCGGGACGCGCTACTCTGCCCCAGCGAATCTCTACGTGCGTGGTAAGAACTCCTCCCCATCGGTTCTGGCGAATCACCTTCATGGGTCACACTCTCCAACGACCATCTTTACCAGACCGCAGTGCGGCCAGAGACGGAAAGCTTCCATCAGGGGCTGAATAGTGTGTTTCTCGCTGAGTGTCATTGCGGTGTGAGTGCGAGGCTGCGTCGTCGCTGCCAGCGTGCAGATAAAGCATTGTGGAGTATAACGTGCTCTGTGCAGCAGCTGCACGCTGGTCTCTGGTGTATGGGATGCCATATGCTTTGTCTTCTGTCGTGACGAGTTGTGTTTAATGAGAATTAATGTGATTTCCGAATCGACTGAAAGAATTCCCACATTTATTTCCCTGATTATGTGGAGAGCGGAGACGCTGCTCATATCTCTCCTTGTCATGTGATTCTGGGTTTGCTTTCATCCTCTTTCAGGGAGCTGCACACAAGTGGACCCACAGGGGGCGACACCGGAAAAAAAGGACACAATTCTTACCCAAATGCAAAAGCTTTATTGGTCAGAAAATCCTTTCTGGGCCTAGCTTTACTCCTCCTGGGTTGGACTTATAATGTTTTAGCTCCACCCACCTACCTGTCCAATCAGAATGCCTTTATGTGCCACAGAGGTGCTTTTACTGGGCAGGGCAGTTGCAGATGATGGGGATTAACCATAAAGTCCTCCCCCTAGTAAAGTCAAAATAGTTTCAGAGGGGCACACAGACTTTTTCGACTTTGAGACACTTTCTGCACTAGTGATGGTGAATATATATATTGATAAATCCTGTAGTGTCAGGTGATCATTGTCAACTGACAGTGATCATTATCCCATGTGTAATGTATAATGTGACAGGGTTGGTTCCATGCAAAGTGTGATGGGAAAAGGGGACTGCTAGGCTACCCATTCCCATACCCGATCCCATTCCCAGTTCTGATTTCCTCACAAGTCTTTTGTATAGGAGAGATACACGTGTAGGAAAGTCTGTGTTTATCCATTCACTCAGCTATCCTGTGGGGGTGGGGTATTATCTCAGGAATTCAGCGTACATAATGTGAACTGGTACAAAATCTACAATTTAAACATCCCACTGACGCTATGATTCCAGCTTGTGACTGCTACAAGTTGGTTTTTCTTTCATGGACAAAAGAAAGATCATTTCTTGTTTTCAAAGAAAAGTGTTTGAAATGTTACGTGCCCAAAATGTTTCCAAGGTCGCCTCCTGTGTGTCAGGGCAGGTATTGCAGGATATTCAGGGAAGGAAGGGATGACATGCTGTGTGCAGGTCTCTGTCTGTAGCTAACCCAAACCAACAAATCCGACTCTCCCTCCTTTCTCCATCCCGTCTCTCACTCTCACATCTGTATCTCCTATCTCTTTATCTCTCCATTCCTTTGTTTTTTCTCTGTACCTCTTTTCCTTCTTTTTTCCTTGTCTCCTTTACTGTCTCTCTCTTTGGCTCTGTCTCTCTCTCTACAAAATCTCCCCATATCCTTCCGCTCTTTTCTCTCCCTCTCTTCTCTTTTTTGTTCTCCTCTTCCCTTTCCTCTCCTCTTCTATCCCCTCGTCCTCTCCTCCCATCTTTTCGTCTCTTTTCTCTCTCCGTTCTTTCTTTCTTCTCTCTCCCTCTCCATATCTCTCTTCCCTCCTTCATCTTTCTCCCTTCTCTTCTATCTCCCTGACTTCTCCCCACCTTTTTCCTCTCTTGTCTCTTCTTTTCCCTCCCTTTCTTCTTTTCCCACCTTGTCTTCTACTCTCCTCTTTTCCTGAAGAAGTGAGTAGGCTTTTAGGGCAAATAAAGATACAAACATTTATTAACCAAGGATTGTAGTGGTCCTATTCTTAACATAGAACAACTGTTCTAATAGATAATTGAATCATACACAAAAGACTTGTCTCAAGTTCCCGACACGTTTCACCAAAAAGGCTTCCTCAGGGGATTCTTTACTGTGCTTTAATTTTGATTTTTAAGCACAGTGATTACACTATGTAAGTAATTATTTACCATTGTTGCATAACTACTATTGGTTACTATTGTTGAAATATTGATTGATGTTCTTTGATACTGAACCTAACGTCCTATCCATTCTTTATATTTATTATTTTTTTATTATTGTCTTTTATGTGTTAGCCATTGTTATTGTTCCCCCATCTCTCTGATCTCAACAATCCCCCAAAGAAGCCTTTTTGGCAAAACGTGTCGGGAACTTGAGACAAGTCTTTAATTCTGATTACTATTTGCAAAGTGTAAACACTGTATATTGTGCTCTTATATTCATTATTTTGTGTATGATTCAATTATCTTTTAGAATAGTTGTTCTATGTTAATAATAGGACCACTACAATCCTTGATTAATAAATGTTTGTATCTTTATTTGCCCTAAAAACCTACTCACTTCTCCACCCCCTCCTTTTAACTAAACTAATGATGTCAGGCAATAACAGAGAATAATCTTATTGTTACTCCAAATAATTGTTACCCTCCTGACACTTCTACTTCTTAATCTTTCCTGTCTTATCTTTTCCTCTCTTCTTTCCTCTCTCTCGTCTCTTCCTTTTCTTCCCTCTCTTATCCTCTCCCTTCCTTATTTCTATCCTTTCCTTCTCTATCGTTCTCCTATCTCCTCTTCTATGTCATTGTCTTCTCCTCACCTTTTTTCCCTTCATTTATTTCTATCCTTATTCTCCTTGTCTCTTTTCTCTTTTTCTTCTCTATCCCTCTCTATATCTCTCATTTCTGTGTTCTGTCTCTCTCCATCCCTATTTCTTCACCCCTCGGGACATGTGACCCCATGTATGAACACACCCCGCTATGAGTGTCTCCTGTTCTGGCCGTGATATAGATGTGTGTTCTGTGATCTGTATGTCGTGTTTGTCCTGTGTGATTTCTGTACAGATGTGTGTGTTGGCAGACGGAATCACCGATAAGCTCCTTAGGGAGCCAGGATGCGATTAAACTTTCCTAATTTTAAGATACGAATTGCCAGTATGCTGGAAAAGAGGGCTTGCACTGTGCTGGCCGTGATACGTGGCGTGTGACACGTATGTTGTTGCTTGTACACATGCAGTTTGCTGTTTTTACTCTCTCTATGTTTCTCCTTGTCTCTATTCTTCCTCGTCATCCTCATCGCACCGTCATACAATCAATCCTCCATCTCTCAGATCAGCGAGAAGGTTGGTCCCTTTCACTTCTTATCCAGATAGAGATTGGCACGTCTGGTAACTCCCTCCCCACCCCCCCTTGGAGAACAGCAGAGGTGGGCTCAGGACAGAGCTCCTCCCCTGCAGAACCTGCTTACCCTGCCTGCCATAATTCCTGCAAGACTCCTTCCTATATGCAAGCTGAACAGTGCATGGTGCCCCTCCCTGTCACCTCCTCTTCTCTTCAGGCCCCCAAGCCTATTCCTTTTAGACCTTGTGACACTTCTACGATTCTGAAATTCCCTTTCTCTTCTAGGTTTTTTGTATCATTCCCATTGAAAACATCACCCATCCATAGTTTGTGGCCTCTTGTCATTAAAGCAATGTGATGCTTTGATTTCATCTTGCATGCTTTATCATAAAACTCATCAGCTCTGATCCATCAAGCTGCTACAGAAGTAAGGCATGCTAAAGTGGCCTTTGTATTATTATCTGTCATTTTAGCATGTCGAATGCACTGCTCACACACATTCATCAATAGTGCAGCTTGATGCATCGGTGTCACAGGCATTTTAGATGGAATAGAACTAGCCAATCAGAATCCTAATGTGTACGATTCAAGCTAATATCTTTACCTGTTCTACTGAGTCAAACCATCCAAAACTATTGAATTTTATTGGAGGAGCTGTGCATAGCCATGCCGACCATTGTGGCTTAGATGATCTGCAAAGCCTTAGAAGCTTCTCCAAATATTGCTGTACAAAAGCACTTCCATAAGCATGATATAATGGAGCAGATATATCACTTTTAGGGGCTTTGCCTCCTTTAGATCCCCTTACTCCATACAAATCATACACAGTGAGTCCAATTGCTGAAGTTTGCTAAATGTGGCCAGCAACATTCTACCACCATGAATGATCAGAACCTGCTCGGTCACACTCATGTCCCTCCAGTATTCCACAGGCACCAGGCGGTCCCAGCGGAGGGGGTCTTTATTTGTTTGGCAGCGGATAAAGACACGTACTCCACCCCACCCCCCTTCCGCTGTGTTCTTGGAAGCCGCTCCAGCTCACCCAGGCATTTAATTATTGCTCTGCGACTCTGCAAGGTCATATATTAAAGAGTTCTTTTATCTGTGTACCGCCGATCCGCTCGCTATCCTCCCTCCCCTCCATGCTATTTTCATCTGAGAAAATTTCCCTGAGCGAATGCAAATTGTAGAGTGCGGCCGCCCTCGGTGAACCCCGGCGCACGATCGTCAGAGCGCCGACCCCCGCTCTGAAGCTGTGGGTCCGATAATGATACACAGAGGGCCCCGGTTCTGACCGCCTTTGCCAAATAATTTAGCTTAGAACTTAGACGTGAAATGGAATCCGAAAACAGGCAGGGACTCATCTGAAAAATGTCAGCGGTGACAGTCGCACAAGCGGCTCAGGCTCATTGAAATGGATCTTCGCCATTGCTTTGTCTCCTCCGCTCAAATATCATCTGTAATGGCGTGTAAAAAGCGGCGCTTTGTGCGGAAAGGAAGCAGACTCTGCCTTGGCTATTGTAAGATTTTGCAGTTATTCAGGCCTCACTCTTTGAATCCCCCAGGTCCGATTTGCCTGTTTTCAGCTTTTACCAAATATTAATGGTCTTATATATCCCACATGGCAAAAGGTCTGTGGACACCTGGCCACCACACCTAGATGAGCTTGTTGGAGACAATCCACAATCAATGGCCATTAATATGCAGTTACTCCAGTGTTCCAAGACAACTTTCCACAAGATTTTGGAGGGGATTTGCCCACAATTGGTGAGGCCATGTGCTGATGTTGAATGAGAAGACCTGGCTCACCATTCCAATTCATCCCAAAGGTGTTCAGTAGGGTTGAGGTCAGGGCTGTGTGCAAGACACTCGAGTTCCTCCCCACCAGACTGGTGACCCCATGTCTTTATGGAGATAGCTACCCCGGGGCACAATCATGGGGGGGGGGGCAGAAAAGAATCTTTACCAATCTGTGACCACAAGGCTGGAAGAGCACAATTGTCTGCAATATCTTTGTATGATGGAGGATTATCAGGACCTTTCACGGGGGTCACCTAAACTCCTTTAATGTAGGATTTCCCCCGGTTCTCTGTTTCAGTGGCGTTGTTTAATAAGACTGATTGAGAGATGAATCTCCCTAGTGTGGATATTAACCACAATAAAACACTCAGCAGAGGATCCATCCTTCCCATATTTTATCCAAAAGTAAAATGAAAAAATTGCCTTTCCATGTACTATAAATACAGCTCCCCCTTGTGGTGTGGCTTAGCTTTGTTTATATACAATGCCATGTGGTCCTCATCGATGCTGACCTGCTGATCACTGGCTTTCTTGCAGCTGTAACTCAAAGGAACAAATTTAGAAATCCAAAGAAAGGAATTTAGGTTATTTCCTACCCATACCAAGGTAAATTATCAGCTTGCAAGGAATAATTGGCGTAGCTTGATAAATGTGTTGACAGTTCACTTTGCATACAATAGCCAATCACATGCAAGGCAATTTAAAAGAATAGGATTTTTCCTGATTAGAGGTAAGCAAAGCTTCATCCTTATTTATTATTTTAAGTGAAAACCCCTGCTGAATTTGCTGATATTCCTTTAGTAAAACCTCATTGAGTGTTCAAGAAAACAAAACAATTACCTAAAGAAGGTCCAAGGTTCTGGGTCCCATCAAAAGCCAAGAAGAAGAAGAAGCCCCCACCTTCATTTTGCCCTCCCTGTGGACTGCTTTGCATTTTGCAGAAACGTGATGTTACACCACAATTTGCTTGCATTTCTCTGCACTTTACAAATCATCAGCACAGATGGGGAACACTCAGAGATGAACCCAACATTTCAGCCTCAATGCGCACAGATTTACATTTCAGTCCCTCAGAACTGTCAGCCTGGTTTCCACATATTTTGAAATTTCAATAAATCATTTTTCTTTTTTCTATTTCCACAGACGTCCGCACGACTTTTCTTTTTTCAAGTTACGTTTCGCAGACCTCCTCCGGGTGATAACCTGTGAGCGTCATTTTGTGGAACGCGGCATCTGCGAAATGAGGCGCGGAGGGACCGACTGGCGGAATATGTTAAACTTCAGCTTTAGGCTGTCACCGCGTTTTTCAGCACAGGAGATAATCGGCGGTGATTGACGCTCGTCTGCCTGACATGGAATCGCTGTCCCGCTCTGACCAGCCGTTCTGGGCTCTGCTTAATGCTCTTGTTATGAATATCATTTCCATGCCGAAGCATTAATGTCCCACGAGGATTCAGCATTTTTCTTTTTTCTTCCATTATCTGCGCCGCTTCTGTCCTCTAAACTGTCCCAGTGAGCTCAGTGCCAAGCCAAGCACAGCACATTGACAGTGCAGCAATAGGTACTTTAGAGTCAATTAATGCCACATTTTACTGGGTATACCTACCTCCGCAGTCTGCCTTTATGGTCTACTTGCTCAGCCCGCCTCTCTTTGACATTGCTCATTGTCCAAAGGATTAATACTAACTTGTCAACTGCATATTGTAACAGAGAGAGGGAAATCAACACTATATATATGCATGGCGGACAGAAAAATGGAAACAGTGATCTTGCAGCAAAACTGCATTTACCCTTGTCATTTGTATTTGTAGATCTGGATAAACAAATGCAACAGCTGCAATAATAGATTATCCTTTAAACAAATAACTGAGAATGGGTTTACAGAATCACATTTAAGAGGGGAGACTGCAGTCTTGTAGCCACCTCCGGTCTGCCCTCATAGTGAAGGAAATGCATGCTCATCTACAGAATCCTGGACTTTTCAGTTCTTTGCTATGTACTTATTATCTTTCCCAGATTTGCCCCTACTGCAGCCTCTCATTCTTTGACTTGCTACAAAGTTGCAGTCTGATCACTGGAGGTCAAGAGACTTAGGAAACACTTCCTTGTGCCTGCAGCAGACTGATGAAATCATCTCAGCCTAGGCAAAGTCACTGACTGAAGCTTAAGGCCCAATTTATATAAATAAAAAATGTAGCTTTTATTAAAGAAAAAAAAAGGTGTCAGACAATGTGTTATGTTTGCAAACAACTAAAAATAATAACCTGAATCAGCTTTATAAACTTTAATCTGCAGTTATGGATTTAAGTACCGCCAGGGCCCGCTTTCCTTCCTTCCCCTAATCTATGCCTGAGAAGCTTGTTTTTTTTTTTTGCAGAAAATGTACATTGTTATGTTCTCAGTAAGAAATACAATCACGGCTCCCTCACTGAGCAGTCACTTTACTAAAGCTCCTTTCTAAGTGGCATCCGTGAAGAGGCCAATTAGCTCTCCTGGCTCCGGGTCCCTCCGTTCCTTCCTGTGGTTGATGTGAGATGAATGAAAGAAGATGCCACCATTCGGGGGGAGTTATCAGCCTGGCACAATCTCCGGGGATGGATAAGGGTGATATTGAGTAGCTGGTTAATGCAGTGAGGTCACCGCGCGGTGCAACGTGAGAGCCTCTTGGCGATTTGGACATCACTGATGGTGGCGTAGGGGGAAAACGTATCAAAGCTTCTGTTGCACCGCAGGCTGTAACTGCACGCTAATGCCTCCTAAATTATTCAACGGCCTTCATTCTTCCTCCTGCTCCTCCTGTACCTCGTGCCAGCCTAACCTCCTCTCGGCGAGGAAAGCTGCGGTCACAGGAGGGTCGCGGAGTGTTCTATCACCTTACTGCAGAGTCTGGATCTCCTGACCGCGGCTGCTCTGGCTCAGCACTTTTTGGAGTGCAGTAATTGCTTCCAGCATTTTTCATTTAGAACTCCTGCCAACTGTCCTTGCTTTTCAACACCAATAGACTTCAGGAAAAATGTAATCTTTTTTTGCAGAATATTGCATTCACTTTTATTTTCTCTTCCTGTTATCTTGACTTTCACATTAATATTTAAAACGGGGCAATTTTACATGCCAAGAAAAAAGAAAAGAAAATTAAGTTTTCAAAAGTCGTCTCGGGTGTCTGATTCTCATTGTAGAGTAACGGGCCAACCTAACTGTGTACAATTATCTTATGATTGGGGAACATCGGCAACTGAAAACTGTAAATCATCATTCCAGGTTTTCCTAATCCCATTTATTGGAAGTAAAGTGGAATTCTGCAGTCTGTCAATAACATTACATAGGCGGTTTTTTGGTGTTTCTAAACTGGGCTTATTGATCCTGACACTGGATCATATTTTCCACTTCTTTTAGTAGGGGGACAACTTAGTTCATTCTAAGTAAATTAATGCAGAGTTGTCACCCTGTCCGTAATGAGCATAAAGGTTTAGAACCTGAATTGCAAAAACTGTCCCCCCCCCAAAAAAAAATAAAACACAGGACAAGATACTACTATTGCTAGTACAGCTGATCTTTCTTTGTTTTTCTGACTTATCATGAATTGTTCCACACAGTGTCTCTATCTGGAAGTGGGGATTTTGGTAGAGGAGCAGGGTTTACTTCTCATGTCAAAGCTGCCAAAATGACTGATGTTTTGATGACTGTGTGGTCTATTGAGTGGTCAGGTAATGATCAGGAGAATTGAAGGAAGCACAGGTACACAGAATGGATGAAGCAGAAGCAGGGAGATCCTTGCACTGCAGGTTCTCAGGTGCCACTTCCCCTCCAGCAAGGGGAACAGTGAGCAGCACAGTGGTGACTCCACCAAATCTGACCGCAAATCTGGTGAAAATAAGCAGCAGTGCTTTAGAGGACCTCACACTGTAAATATACTTATAAAGTGAGTGTCTATGCAAAGTGCATCATCCGGGAACTATAGTCCAGAAGCAAAACCTCCCTGGAAAAGATTGTGACCAGGGGTCATGCAAGCCTAGATACCTCAGGCAAATTTACCAGAATCATTTAACTTGACAGAAGGACTATAAGATCAGTCCAGGATCTGAGAACAATAAGCACATACAGGGTGCATTCCTTGTTCTCATTTTTATCCCTCCTGTAACAGTCTTACAGAACTGGAAGTTGTGCATGAGGCCTAAAGTAGTCATATTGCAGCCATTTGTATGAGGCCTCGTCCTTTGCAGTGGTAAAAGATGTCATAAACAATTGTGTCAGGCTATCTATTTCAGAACTGTATGGGGCCATAAGATGGATCAGATAAAAAAAAATCAGAAATGATAAAACCTGGTCTACCATAGTGCATGCATACATCCCTTCAGTCTTAGAGCCCCTGAAGCATGATCCTTAATAACCCTTTTTACCCCACCACCCTCTGGCCATCTTGGTTATCCCTCTACCCCGGCCCTCCTATGTCCTCTTTCCTGCTTGAAGCATGTTCTATGAATGGCTACCATCTCTCGTCCTCACCTAATGCCGCTGGACACAACGCTTTCTCCGTACCACTCCAAGGTGCGCTAACAGTAAAAGGAAAAGGTCAAGATGCTACACTGGAAACAAGACCACCATCATACCATTGCCATCCACATCAGCCTCACCCAACTGGGCTGGTGGAATCCCAAGTTTTGGAGAAATATAAATCAAAATGTTTCAGATCTGAAAACCAAAACTGTTCTGTCATGTGTAGGGTTTTATTGCTGTGTGCTTCTGATGTTTGTGCATATTGCTCCTAAAGCCTAACTCCGGCCTCTCTCTTAGTTTAGTTTTGGATAGAGTGGGGAAGTATGAAAACCTCAGTCAGGTCCTGACTATTATTGGATCCATTGGGAGGACTTTCACTTTATTTACTATCTTGGTGGCAGATATGGTGACCAGCATAGGAAGTAAGAGAAAAGCTCCCCCAAGCAACAATCAAAGCCGAATAGATCTCCTGACTCTTCCAAAAAAAAGAGATTTTACTGCAATGTTTCCCTATTGTGGGCACAACTCCTCATTTTCTGTAATGGAGACACTCATGGCTAGATTTGTTTAGGAATTAATGATGATAAAACATGTCAGAGGTTTGAACCCTCCCTCACTCTATCTAATACAAAGAAATACATTTTGTTTGAAGATGAGCTTTAGAATATTTTTCATGCCATAACCAAACTATTTGCGTGCACCTACAACAGATGTCAGGCAGATTTCTATCTCCTGCTTGGGGTTGCTGAATGGTTTCAGTTTTTATTAATTCCTCTTGGTGAGTGATTTGTGCAATTTGTATTGAAGTTGTTGTGCAGACAGGACAGGTGGATAGTCCACTGATGAGATAACCAACCTTGGCTTAGAATGAGTTTAAGACTATATCTGGTGACCTTTTATATGAAGGAGACATTTATGGAGAAAAGGTTTAGGATTCATTTAGATTTTACATATTAAAATGTATCAAACATTCATGAAGAGTCTTCGGCTTTCCAGAAATGATCTGATTGAATCTAATGTGCATTGTTGGAGTTTTACCACTCTCAGTGCCTAAACTCTGCTCTTATTTGGCTCATTTCAGTGCGCCGTGTGGCCCCACGTTTTTCCATCCCCCCAAGTAACCATGAAGTGATGCCTGGAGGCAGTGTGAACCTCACCTGTGTTGCAGTCGGTGCACCCATGCCTTATGTAAAGTGGATGGCTGGCGCGGAGGAACTTACCAAAGAGGATGAGATGCCAGTAGGGCGCAATGTCCTGGAACTGACCAATATCCGTGAATCTGCTAACTACACCTGTGTGGCGATCTCTTCACTTGGCATGATTGAGGCGGTGGCACAGATTACAGTAAAAGGTAAGTGCACATGATTGAGGGAGCAGTGGGAAGAAGGAGATGATAAGCTTCAATATCATTTATCTCATTGTTTCCACAGCATTGCCAAAACCACCACAAGCCGTAATGGTAACAGAGACGACAGCCACCAGTGTCACCTTAACATGGGATTCCGGAAACCCGGAACCATTGTCCTATTATGTTATCCAGTATAAGCCCAAGTTGTCAGAAGGGTCATTCCAGGAAGTGGATGGTGTGGCCACCACCCGTTACAGTATCGGAGGTCTCAGTCCCTTCTCAGAATATGAATTCCGCGTCATTGCAGTCAACAACATCGGCCGGGGACCTCCAAGTGAAGTGGTGGAGGCAAGGACAGGAGAACAGGCCCCATCAGGTCCTCCTTTGAAAGTCCAGGCCCGAATGCTCAGTTCCAGTACTATGATTGTCCAATGGGATCCCCCAGAAGAAGCCAATGGTCAGATCCGTGGGTTCCGGGTATATTACACATCTGATCCACATTTGCCCTTTAGCATGTGGCAAAAGCACAATGTGGTGGACAGTCTGCTGACCACAATCGGGGGACTAACAACAGGAATCACTTATAGCATTCGGGTTCTAGCCTTCACATCTGTTGGGGACGGCCCACCTTCAGATATGGTCCAAGTCAAGACACAACAGGGAGGTGAGTGGTTTTGTTTAGATGTATCCACAGTTACTACTTTTCATTAAAACGTTATTAAAGGGGCAAAGAAGCAATCAGGGAAGGTAAAATACTTTTTCTGCCCTAATGGAGAGATTTGCTGGCTTCCATTGAGAAGCAACAGAGAGTTAAAGGTGAGTCTCTCCACAATGAATAGAATTCTTCTTCTAAACAGTTATCACCTATTAAGGTGTACGTATTGGGGAATGTCCCCTCTATTTCTGTTGTGGTGACAAATGCTTCATTTTCCATTACTTTTAATCTCGGCTGTAATGAACACCAGGACAAAAAGAGGGTTCAATCTGCCCAGCATGGATTCAGACCGCAATACCAATCCTACCCTGGGAGGGAAGGGGCTCAGGTATTGCCCCTTCCCACCTAAAACTAGCACAAGCTTTACATAAACATTTTGCTGTCTGATTTTTAAGCAGCCTGTCATTCCAAGTCAGTTCCTTGCACATTATTTATTCAGATGCTATCAACAGGAAAGTGTCTGCGGTGAATGGCAAGGGCACACATGCCTTTCAGATGTATTTATGGTGCTTTCACCCTGTTCACTGACCCTAAAATAAAACAAAAACAAAGCTTACAAATGTGTGCTAGATATATGCCTTGTGTTTCCTCATATTTAGTTTTTCCCAAAGCAATTCTTAAGGCTAGCTGCTTGCATTGCTTTGCATGCACATGAAAAGTTTTCAGAATGAAAGGGCTGAACCACGCGCTGCACTGGATTTATAATGGGCCTGCACTATTCAACAGTTCAGATGTAAACGTTTTTAGCCTTCTGCATTCATGTGCCCATTGCTAATATTATAGATGTGGAATTTCTTTTTTTTTGTTAATCAGAGTGTTTTCTCCACAGTTCCAGCCCAGCCGGTCAATTTCCAGGCAGAAGCAGAGTCAGATACCCGGATAATGCTCACCTGGCAGTCCGCATCACAGGAACGCATTAGCTCCTATGAACTGCAGTACTGGGAGGGGCAGGACGGACCAAAGGTAAAAGACATTGTCATATTGCGGCATCCGGTAACCACATAAACCCAAATTACACATTGACACATTGTACTAGAGAACACAAAGCAGCTGAGAATTAAGCTGGGAAACAACTGGAGAACGCCAAATAATGTATTCATTGCAGTGATCCACCCAGAATTTCTTTTTAAGCTGGGTGGGAAGAAATTGTAGGCGGGTGGCAGCCCTGGTATTGTGACCCAACTTTTCAGTTACCACCCAAAAACAGGCAGGTGGTTGCTGAAAAGTGC
>NC_092865.1:2184819-2220432 GCF_032062135.1 Pyxicephalus adspersus | reverse complement strand
GTCTCCAATATTATGAAATCTGCACCTTTGATTAAAATTTTCCCTGAAGGTTCAGGCACTTTGCTCAGATATGTCCTGCTGTGGTTAAAATCAGGAAAGCCGGACCAGGGAATGAATGATGGTGCAGCAAATGCATATAGATAGGGAATGACTGGAAGTGAGCAGCATTACTGTGATAGAGACAAATAATAAAAAAGGTGAAAATAGGATTTTTTGCAAAAATAACAATAGATTTAGCCAAAGCTAAAAACAAATGAACCCGGATGACTGTTTGTCTTTCTCCAGCTCAGTTTCAACAACGGCAGAAAATGGCTGCCAACCTTTTTCAAGCAGCGCTGTGTGTAACCGGTCTGAGGATTATTCAGAAGAATCATTTATTGTGTTAACCAGAACAATCAGCCTGTAACTAATGCATGCGGCTTTTATTCAAAATCTATCTTTTAATATTCAGCCTTCACTTGTGTCCCCGATGAAGAGCCCGCCGGTGCTTTAACAGCTTGCGTTCTAATTCATTTTCAGTTCCACATTAAATTGTATCACTTCCAAAGTACTTTTGCCTGTTTACAGAAGTATTTACTATCGTATACCAAAAGCTTTTTATTAATTCTGCATCGCTTAAGCTAACAGCAATTAATATTTAAAAAAAAAAAAAAGGCTCCAAAATGTATTACTAGACTGTCACTGCTGAGAAAATATTTGCTCTGATGAATCGTCTTTTATTCTGTTTTTTTTCCTTTTAGCAAAAGATAACTTTTGCTCCGGCGTCTTTCTATGCAGTGGAAGGGTTGAAGCCTGACACCCCGTACAGTTTTCAACTTGCGGCTTCGTCCCCCATGGGGCTCGGAGTTTACACTCCCATGATCCAGGCTCGGACAGCCCAGTCCAGTAAGTATTTTAGTAAGATGGGGGAACCTTGTATGCCTGGTGTCATGTGAGTGTTTGTCCACATGGGGTCAGTGTGTAGATGCTCCAGGTTGGCAGAACCCAAGGGTAAGTGTGAGATGTTGCATGCCGTCCGGTCCCGCTCATCCTTCTGCGGTCCTCATAGTTTCTGCCGCTTGCTTACATATAGGCATCGTGTATAGGGCAGAGGTGTGATGTAGGCATGCAGTTGTGACTTAAATTTATTTTTAGTGCAATGCAAGTGGACCTTTGTTCCGCACTTTCATAATAGCTGCAGCATGATATCCTACCAGTGTGACTTTTTAGGTCATTATTACCTCCCACAGAGTTCACAATACTCCATGTCAATGCCATTGGCCTCCAGCACTAGCTCCCTACCTGAGCCTGTTACATTGTATCTTGTTACAACATTCCATTCCCAATGATATTTTTAATTAATTAAAAGTTGGAGCTTTTAAAAGAAAAACTTGTGCTGTATATGACATAATGGGCATTGATTTGTTTAGAGTCCACATTACTAAAATATGCAAGTGTTTAGAAAGAACAGGACAGATTTTATCATTGGGCGCAATGGGTATTACCAAGACCTGTGGAGCAGACACGATCAGTCTTCATTATTATTAATGGAGTGTAGTATGAGGCCGCCTGTTATCCAATATTATATTTAGCGTCTGAGTGTGACGTGCATGCAGATGTGTGCTGTGTCCGGAGTGCTCCTTGCACGTTGCATTTCAATCGTACAGATATCACGACATACCCTGCCATTCCAGTGCTTTGTTGCATCCGTTTTGGTTCTCATTATTTTAACGCTTGCACTGTTACACTGCTCTGTGATTGATATGTAATAGGAATGTTGCTAAACTCAGATTATAGATTGCTGTCACCATATGGGACTTAAACCTGTACTAACGATCTTATAGCATTTATTGATATTCGAGCCATTTCCAGGTGAAGAATTCAACGCTCTATCAATAAAACATATAACTAATGTAAATAATACCCCCATTACCTACCATCCATTGGACTTGTATAGTACACAGAATAACTATGTATTAATAATAATATAATTATGTGTATCTAGTCCATATACTTGTATCAGCTTGCCGGGAATGCCATCCCCAGACAACGGCAGCATTCAGTATATAGGAGAGAAGTGTTGTGTTTATAGTTCAGGGGGTTGAATTAGATTGCATAGTGTAGTATTGCTGATAAAATTGTATCAGTGATCTAGGTGGAGTAAAAATAGAAAAGAAACTCTATGCATTGCTAAGTCATACATCTCCAACACAAGCTTAGTTTAGGTTTTGTGAATCTGCAATTGCCAGCATTCGCCTGTTGCCAATTCCTAAATGGAATGATGAATTCTGAATAACAAAGGCTTTTCCTGGCATGGCCCCGGCCAGTACAGGCAGCAGAATATTAAAGATATAACTTCCAGGGAATGGCAGCTACCCTACATACGGTAAATCCCCTGAGCATTCTGAGACTTCCTTCTGACTCATACTGAACCCAAAATATTTCACCAATTTTCCATTTGGTCTGAACTAAGACAGCAGAGGCCATTGCTTTCCAAGGACCCCCAAACTCACAATTTAATGGTCATACTTGCATATTTGGAAATTGAGCTCCACAAAATCTAACCAAAGATGCTGAGTTGGGTCAGAGATGTTACTGACACATAGATTCTCCTGACATACATCATTATAAAACGCCATGCAGCCCACTGCTTTCATAGCATTGTGACACGTGTAGGAATGATAAATGATCCAAATCTTTTCACAGATTGCAGGGCTGCTAATAAAATTTAAGCTGGGTGAGAAGGAGCTGTAGGAGGTTGACAGCCCCTGTACTGTGACCCAACATTTCAGTAATAACCCAAAAACAGCCGGGTGATTACTGGAAATTGCCGGGTGGTACACCCAGCTACAGGGAGCTGGGGAGAACACTGGCAGTAGTACATGAACTTGTTTTATATATATCAAAATATATTGATAGAGTACAGAGCAGTGTATGTGTAACAATCATGTATTTTGTTTCATTTTGCCTCCGCGCCATGTTGCATCCACCATGTTCATCTCCCTCCCTTTGCCTGCATTTTTTTTTTCTTTTCATCTTTAGCACCATCCGCCCCACCCCAGGAAGTGGAGTGTACCAGTCTAAGCTCCACCGCCATCCGGGTAAGTTGGGTGGCTCCGCCGGTATCTAGCCGCAATGGAGTTCTGACCCGTTACTCGCTGGCCTACCAAGCAGTGGCTGGGGAGGACCCATCCCGCCATATTGTGGACAGTATTCGGCCAGACGTCTCTAGCTGGGAGATCAAGGACCTGGAGAAGTGGACGGAGTACAGGGTGTGGGT
Source organism: Pyxicephalus adspersus (assembly GCF_032062135.1). Lineage (NCBI taxonomy): Eukaryota > Metazoa > Chordata > Amphibia > Anura > Pyxicephalidae > Pyxicephalus > Pyxicephalus adspersus. The sequence continues at coordinate 2,217,173 of NC_092865.1, read as the reverse complement.
GAGAGCTCACACGGATGTAGGGGCCGGGCCTGAGAGCCCCCCAGTCATTGTGCGGACAGACGAGGATGGTAAGTAGTCGGGAAGTCACTCACCTCTCTGCACAATGGGAAAGCTTCTCTCTCCTTATCACCTGCTTCTTATCTCACTACACTCAACTTTCCCGGGATGCGGCACCAAGAGTTCTATGTGCACCTGAAAGCTCTCTGTCCTTCCTTCTCCTGGTCCTTCTGTCCTATCCGTCTGCTCTGTCCTTACCGCACTGCTCGATGTGACTGCAGAATGGAACACAACCTTAATACAAAAATCTGACAACACCGGGACAGACCTTTGTGTCTAAAATGTGGATTTCCAGCAAGGAATGTTCATTTTCTGTTTTGCTGGTTAATTGCACCACAGATTTTTTAATAAAACTGTCCATGTCTGAGCGGTGTTCACTATATGACAGTGAGATGGCGTGACGATCGCTTTTAGCCTTAAATTGCACATGCAAAATATCTAACACCAGAACAATCAATGTCACTTTCTATGGTTTTTATTGGAGGTCCAAAAAGTTAAAACAAAATTCTAAAAAGTTGCCAAATTCTGAAGGGGGAGTTTAGTGGTACATTACAGTAAAAACTGCATTTAAAAACTTAAAGCACATGTGAGAACCGCAGTCATTCATACAATCAAGGAAAGTTTAACTTGTCCTTTATTATCCTACTTTTAGACTTTCCATTGCCCAACACTGTTTGTCTGTTACAGTGCCAACGGTGGGGTAGAACTGTAAGAGACTCCATGCCATTTGTGGCCCCTGGGAACCTGGAATTGTGTGTAGATCTAGATTGCATGAACTAAAGTGAGCAGGGTTTGGAGCTGATGGACGTGCTAAGAGCTTGTCCATAAAGGATACAAGTGTATTGTTCATTTCTTATCCGCAGCTTTGACATGTCATTCCTTGTGCAGGAAACTTTACAAGATTAACAGGCATTTAGTTGGATTTATTCTACTTTAGGATGCTTAGGATATGGGGCACCTTCTTTGCTTCCATTTCTTACCCAGGCATTGTAGTACATCAGGATACCCCACTCTTATTTGGCAATAGGAACATGCACACACAGGGTAATGACCTTCTAGTTTCCATGTAGTAGTATTTTGTCCTGTTGATTGGCCTCAGAGGCGTGAGCACTGGGGTAAAGGGTAGAAGGCGACAGAATGCCCCATTCTATACAGTACTGTGTATTTTTGAGGGCCCCAACAGCAAGTGTCAGAGTAAGTTTCAGTCAAGAAAACCTGTCACTTATTCTAGAAGAGGTTAGGTGCATGGTATAGGTCAAGGTCTTTTGCATGACGTGTGATTTGGCTATACAATAATTCCCAGAGTGCCTTGCTTTTAAGTGTGTGCCATGAAACTGCTGTCAAATACTAAATACGAATGTGCCTGCTCACACCCATAACACATAGATCATGGTAACACTTTATAGTGCACGTCAAGAAGTGCTGGACAGCCTGAACTCTTCTCTGTAGAGTAGAATGCTAAGATCTGCCTTTCTTCACCGCTGCATATGGTCCTTTGCTTCACACTTTTGTATGGACTTAGTTCTAATAGTTTGTAATTCCTCCCTCCCTGTACCTCTGCAGTGCCCAGTGCACCACCCAGGAAGGTCGAGGTGGACTCGGTCAATTCCACATCAATTCGTGTTACCTGGAAGTCACCTCTACCCACCAAGCAAAACGGGCAAATCCGGGGCTACCAAGTCACCTATGTCCGTCTGGAGGGTGGGGAACCTCGTGGCAACCCAATCATTAAGGACGTCATGCTGGCTGAGGCTCAGGTGAGTGAATGAGAAAACTGTCTTGGTTATATTGCCTCAAGATTTGGAAGTTGGATCTCCACTGGTTTGACCCTTTCCCACCTCCTCCACCCTCTCCTCACCCCCTAACTAATCATAGAATTAGAGCAACACCCGCTAGGACAGTCCTGCATTGTCTGTCATGGGGAATTTACAATCTGTGTGCCTTCATCGAGGTGCATGGTGCTAATACAGATGATGAAACGATTTGGTCACATAGCAGACCATTGACTTGGTGTGGTGAGATTTTATATTACCAGAACACCAGGCTGTTTTTTTTTAAGCCAAAGTAGTTTTAAAATAAAAAATCTTTTGCATTGCTTTGACACTGAGATGGCAGCATTCACATATTATAGGACTGGATGAGAAGAGAAGAATCACACTGGTATATTAAACGTAGAAGAAAAGCATTGTAATGTTCCATTAGCAGTGGCCACAACCAGCTGATGAGGAATATGCCTGCATAGCTGTATATAACACATTCATTACTCCATTCACCTGCTAATAGAAGTCCATCACCTAATGCCCTGATGAAGAGGGGCTGAGCCCTAGAAACGTGTTGTATACAGATACAGGTTTTGGAAAAGAACACTTTTGAACTTCAGTATTCCATTGGGGTTTATTACCTCCCCAATGTCACATTCTATAGCTGTGATCACATCTCAGTCCTTGCATACTTCCAACCAGTCATTGTTTTGGGTATTTCCATTAAATGTAAAGATTATAGATATATCCCCTGTGTGCAATTGGAAAAAAACTAAAAATGTGACCTATTGGGGAAGTATTGAACTATTACCCATAATAAGCATTCAGCAAGTAAAAATCTATTCACCTGCTAAAAACTCTACGGTGAATATGAAAGTGCTGAAGACTTCAGGAGGTGCAGTGGCCTCCATAGCTTTGCAATGACAGGTTACCTTTAGGCAAATGCAATGCCAAGTCAAACCACCCAAAGGGGGAATTAACTCTGCGTTGTCTCTTCCTACACCGGACTTTGTAAATTCCTCCTCCTTGTAGATCTAACATATCTAATAATTCTTCACATTCCTCCAACCCTGCCTGCTACAAATATCTATTGTCATGTCACCCTTTCCATACAGCCAGCATTAGCTTTGCACACCCCTGCTTGTTGTGACCCTGTAACCCTTTTTCCTGCATATCCCATTTACCCCTCTTCTCTCTGTTCCTCCCAGTGGAGACCCGAGGAATTTGCAGAATACGTGAGTACATCTTGTTTGCCGTATGTGGGCAGATTGCGTGATCGCATTATAAAGGTGGAGAGCCAGGGGCTGTCACAGAACGGACTTGTATTGACTTAGAACCTCGAATTAGGCATTAAAAAAAAAAAGTTTCAATTTTAAAAAGCGGACTTGTGACACCTACACCCTGTAAGAAGTCATGCTGTGGCAGAAACAAATTACACATCATCATCGTATACAAATCTACAGCTCTGTGTAGAAGCAGCAGCCTTTCTGCAGAAGCCCTACAGACTCCGTAGTGAGCCAGAGCAAGAGCTTGCTATACAGCAGAGAGCATTGGAGCCAACGCAGAGAGACCACTGCTTCTACAGAGGTTGCAGGAGTCCCAGCATGCTGACATTACATTTTTCTACTCAGGCTACCCACATGTCTCTTGAAACAAATACATTTTCAATTTAGAAGCTGCAGTCACTGCAAATAATCAGATAGCTCAGTTACCACACTCCACCCAGAAATAGGTACTCTGCATCCCAGATACATGACTAGCTATTTAATATTATTCATTGCACATCTCCATTATCTGTTGCTGCATATAGTAAGTGTTATTGGCATTGTAACAAAACGTATCACGCACAGCAAACATAGGAGAATCATCCAAATATATAAAAACCCACTGAAAGCAGACAGAAACAAGCCGCTGCACAGGTGAGGTCCCTGCTGGTTGCAGTACTAAGACCTCTCTGACAGTCCCACGCTCCCCTTCCATAATCATTGGTTCAATAATTGGGATATTCTCTGCATTCTGTTCTGTATCCATCCTCTGTCACTGCCTCTTGTTTCTCTGTTTCTCAAGCCCTCCCTGCTTTGATTTCAAGCTTGGAAAGTCACGGGTATTGCATGGAAATTAGGGCTTAAAGGGGGGTGCGAAGGGCACAGGGGCGGGCAGGCAGCATCAATCAGCTCTGCCACTTCTGTGCGTCTGCTGGGATGTGATTCTCATTGAATAATCATGGGCATAATGATTGCTATCGCTCTACAAATTGCATTTCGCTTTTTTTTTTTTTTTCTTTTTTCATTGCCAAATCACCTGTACGTACGCGGTTGTGGCTATGTTTGTACCACCGCTTTGCCAGTTGGTTGGCGGACGCTGCACCATTCGCTCTTTGCAAAATTGCCTGTATCTCCATGGAAAATGATCCTATGGAGACCAGGAATTGTTGTATTCTGTTCCTAACATAAGTGATTTGCAGCACATTGGGCCACTTATCCTCGCAAAGCGAGTTTGTAACCCCCAGGAAAAAAGCCCATTTGGTAAAAGGCGGAGGGGGGAATGTGCGGTGCATTCTCATGGCTCCCCCTCCTTGCAAATGCAGAACTGCATCAGTGGCAGCACAAACTAAACTTTACCGCTCTCTTTTTTCCCATATTCAGGAGGCCCATATTACTGGGCTTTCCCCAGAGACCACCTATTCCATCACTGTGGCAGCTTATACCACAAAGGGAGATGGCGCCAGGAGTAAGCCCAAAGTTGTCACCACTACAGGGGCAGGTAAGTACTGAACAAAAGAGGAACCCGGTTATGTATTTAACGCTGGCCTCCGACCTTCCCTTCAGCCTCTTATAGTTGGACAGGTTGTGCTCCTGTGCTGACATCGCTCACTGTTATTGTACTTGGAGCTTCTCACAATGTGCATTAGAACCTGCAGCATAGAGTCAGCCTTATTTCCTGGCTGAAAAGACATCCAGTATCACCCGGCCCCTTCGGCCCCAGCCAGCTGTCCCTGGATCACCCCTCTCCATTATTGGGTTTCTGTTGCTACAAACATGGAGACTCAACATCACATGTGGGTGTTTCCTAGGGTGCTTTGCACGCAAATGCAACCTTCATAGGAAAGTCAACATCTCCAAACTAACACCCAAAAAGACATTTTATTATCTGCATAACTGAGCTTACTGCTTGTATCAGGGCTGAGGGTCTTTGGGAGAGAACTTGCTGCATGCATGTGTCTCAAAAATAAAAGCAAGCAGACTGAACAGAAGGATGACTCCTCGCTGTAGCTCCTACATTGTCTAATCTGCATGCTGGGGATGCAGTCTTGACCAAGCTAAAATACTTCTGCTATAGAGTGGTCAGGAACCTTGTTATTAGAACAAAAAGTATAATTAGTGCCAGTAGATTTTAATTTAGCAATATCCTTGTAAGATGCCTTATAGAATAGAAAGCCTGTCATCATTGTTTTACAGTGATCCCCCGGCCCCTTTTAGCTGGGTGCGCCACCCGGCACTTTTCAGTAACACCCGGCTTTTTTTGGGTGGTTAATGATGATTTGGGTTACATTAGAGGGGCTGCCAATTCTGAACTCGAACACCTTTTTGTTTACAGATGAGTGCCAATTAAATAAATTTTATCATTTCAGTGCCAGGTAAACCCAGCATGGTGATTGGCACAACGTCCCAGAACACAGCGCTCATTCAGTGGCATCCACCCAGAGAGATGGTGGGAGAGATCCAGGGTTACCGCCTGCAATATAAACGGGTGGATGAGGCGAATTTCATCACTATAGACTTTGGAAAGAATGAACACCACTACACCGTGACCAAACTGCACCGGGGCGCGACCTACGTCTTTAAATTGTGCGCCAAAAACCGGGCCGGCTTCGGAGAGGAGTATGAAAAGGAGATCTCTACACCGGAAGACGTGCCCAGTGGGTTCCCTCAAAACCTGCAGGTCGTTGGGCTGACCACGTCAACCACGGAAGTGTCCTGGGACCCGCCAGTTCTGGCCGAGCGGAACGGAAAGATCACAAACTATACAGTGGTGTACCGCGACATCAACAGCCCTCAGGATTTGTTCAATGTCACCCGCGACACACACATCACCTTAGTCAATCTCAAGCCTGACACTACCTATGATATTAAAGTCAGGGCTAGGACCAGCAAGGGCCCTGGGCCCCTGAGCCCCAGCATTCAGTCACGCACAATGCCTGTGGACCAAGGTATGGAAATGTCAGGGCTGGGAGTCATGTAGTAAACATAGGGGATAATGTTCTATAAAAGTTGTTAGAATTGGTTTTATGTTTTTTTATATGTTTAAAAAGTTTACTTCAACCTTGTTTTTCTTTGTTGCTTTTCCAATATCTAAATAAATGATTCCGAATATTATCAACAGTTATGTTCCCTGATCTGATTGCTCTCCGGAGCTGTTTCCTTCCAAAATGGTACTAAAATAATGTAATGATGTATATTAGTTTACCACAGAAATGAAAATGCACCGACAGTTCAAATTTCCTCAATTCATTTTCACTCTTCTCCCTTTCAGTGTTTGCAAAGAATTTCAGGGTGAATGCTGTGATGAAGACCTCGGTTTTGCTCAGCTGGGAAGTTCCCGACTCGTACAAATCCGCCGTGCCTTTTAAGGTAAGTGTTCCAGGACGGACAGCTCCTGCTCCTCTCTGCATGAATGTAGCATTAGGTTGTTAAACAAACAATATTCTGGTGCAGGTTGGATGACTTCCTAATATCAGCGCAGGAGACGTTTGTACAACATAATATAACATACTTAAATTGGAATCCATGAATAAACATCTAAATGCATAACTGTCTCTCTTTGTAGTTCTCTTCATTGGCTTCCATTTCACCTTAGAATCAAATTTATCTCCTGTGCTTTGCCTTTAAATCCCTCCACAGTTCTTGTCCCTCTTACCTTTCTGCCCTGATAGAAAAATCCCCCCTGGCCGAGAGCCCCGACTCTCTGGAATGGTCTCCTCATTCTATTCAGCTTGCTCCTACTTTCTGCTGTTTTAAAAGAGCCTTCAAAACCCAACGCTTCAACCTCACCTACCCATCTTCTTCTGTCTCCTAAACCCTCACTACTTCCCACCATTCCATTCCTCCTATTGTGTGAGACTTCCCGCACCTCTTAGATTGTAAGCCCTTTGGGACAGGGTCCTCTCCTCCTCCTGTGTCACTGTCTGTATCTGTCTGTCATTGGCAACCCCTCTTTAATGTACAGCGCTGCATAATATGTTGCTGCTATATAAATACTGTTTATTATTAATAATAATAACTGACAATAATATTTGGAAACTCTCCTTCTAAAATATTTATTCTGCTCCGTTAGCATTGTGGTCATTCTTCTGTTTCCCAATACCACCTTATGGGTCACCTTACCTGCTCATTGCTGATGGTTCAGTGTCTTGTGAGTGGGCTGGAGGTGGAGATGTGTCAAAGTAATTATGGGGTCCCTGCCTGTGCAGAATGGATCACATATATTGTGCATATTTGGAGAGCTTCCATGAGTCTCCATGCAGGAAGCACCCCACACATGTCAAGCACCAGGCAGGGGATTTACTGCTGTTATAACCCTGCTACCACATTGAAGCTCTGGCAGGACAGATGCATAGAATAGAGCGGCTGTCAGTCACTGCCCATGTGCTTCCAAAGCGGTGCTTCCTATACTTGGAGCGTCAGCATGCTTACCCATAGTCTGACCCATGGTCAGAAGTGTGAATGGCAGGGTGGCCATACTGGGGCTACAAGGCTATAAGGCAGCATAGCCACCCTCCAGGTGGGAATGGGAAATTGAGCATGTTAGGGATGTTAGAAGTTATTGATGTAATACATTTATATTATAACAAGAAGGATTTAATAACACTTTAATTTTTTTCCTGTTCCAATAAATCCCTAGAAAGTGTTTATCCAGGAGCCTTTAAGTGGCATTTTATGCATTCTTTTCTTTTTTCCATTGGCAGATTCTATACAACAACCAGCATGTAGAAGTGGACGGTCAATCAATGCGCAAACTCATCAGTAACCTCCAGCCGGACACAGATTACTCTTTCGTACTCATGAACCGCGGGAGCAGCGCCGGCGGCCTCCAACACAGAGTGTCCATCCGAACGGCTCCTGATGTCCTGCAGACCAAGCCGTCATCTGCTAGCAAATTCATGGAGGACGGCAGGTTTACCCTGGATCTGCCCCAAGTAAAGACCAGCACCCCTGTCAGGTGACCATCGCTTGTATGATTTACCCAGTGGGACAAAAAACAGAAAAGGTTTTAACTTGAAATTAAATAATGATTGGGAAAGAATAGCAACTGCATGGCAATATCATTCCCATTTTAGCCCCTTCTAATCCTCTCCTGCTCCTCTCAATCTGCAGATGGTATTACATTGTGGTCCTCCCCTTGGAAAGTTCCAGCAGTGGTATGACCGCTCGCTTGCAGAGCCCCGAGGAGATGGAACTGGAACAAGTAAGTGGACAATGCTGGTTTATCTCTACACCACCTAAACATTACATATGGTGGTGTATGGAGCATTGGCAAAGCTTATAAGATACACACAGAATGTATCATTTATGGAACATTTCTCCAGTTGTGATCCTTTTCTCTCCTAGATCCTGGAAGCCATTAATCAGGGCTCCCGCCGTCAGCGACGTCACGTTCCCAAGAATAAGCCATACATAGCAGCTGCTCTCAACCCTCTCCCAGAAATCTTCACTCTGGGTGACAACAAAGAATATAACGGATTCATCAACAAGCCGCTGAGCTCTTCCATGACCTACACCTGCTTTGTGCTGGCGGCTCTTGAAGATGGGGACACCGTAAGTGTGACACCCTGCACATATTTATCAGATTAATATATCTTTGCCACCTGAACCCCTCTCACCGCTTTCTTTCACCATACAGAAGAAATATGCGGCCAGTCCGTACTCCGACTCCATCATAGTGGAAGCCGTCAGACATAAACAACAGGAGGAGCCGGAGATGTTGTGGGTGATGGGTCCAGTCCTGGCGGTCATCCTTATTATCATCATCGTCATAGCCATTCTTCTCTTCAAGAGGTAAGCCTGGCCATTATGCACCTCCATAATGATCATATGGCCATTATGCACCTCCATATTGATCATGTGGGTGGCCATTATGCACCTCCATATTGATCATGTGGCCATTATGCACCTCCATACTGATCACGTGGCTATTATGCACCTCCATATTGATCATGTGGCCATTGGGCTGCATTGGTTTTTAAATGCTTTTAGTATTACTATAAAACTTTTCCATGTTTCCATATTACTATAGATTTTGATGTAACTTTTCTTCTGGGGTTACCATATATAATGGGTAGGTGGTGTATTGGTTTTTTGACCCTATAAAGACACAGGAGAATATTTTGTCATAAAGACATAGAGCCTCATGTGTGTGAAAGGGCCCCGAACATGGAGCAGGCAGAAATATCCAATCAGTTTTATATCTAAAGTGCGGATCAAAGAGTGAAAGGAGAATGTGATTGGTTGCTTGTATATACAATGATATACGTATAGACCATCATTTGCTCATCTTCTTTCTCTCTCGTTTATTTATTTCTTCTCTTTTTGTGCTTGTCATGGATGCAGTAAGCAGGAGAGGTAGGAGACGTTTGTGTTCTCATTTTGTACTTTATAGGAGCAAATGGGCTCTGTACACCTAAAGCTGTCTTGATAGCAATGTAACAATTCTACAAAAAAAAATAAAACTGGTCTTTTTATCTGTTTCATAATGAAATATTGTTATTGTCTGATCACCAGGAAAAGGACCAACTCTCCTTCTAGCAAAGAAGACCAAATTCCTGGGCTGAAAGACTCTCTTTTGGGCAATTCCTCTGACCCGGTGGAAATGAGGCGAATCAACTACCAGACTCCAGGTTGGTAATGTTACCTGCGTTTTATACCCCCTTGGTCCTCTGTGTTCTTTTCCCATCGTCATCTCCTGTACACACAAGCAGCACCAGAAAAGTTTGGTGAGCAGAAAGCTGCACTACCTCTGTTGTCCACATGATGGCGAGAAAGAGAATTTCAAACTTTAACCAAACTTTGTGAACTATTTTGCAGCAGAATGGATTGAGATTATTCAATAAAACAAAGTGCAGATTGTAATAACCCCCAGCAACCAATCAAAACTCATCATTTACTGATATGATTCTGTAAATGGAGGAGATTTGCTTGCTATGGGTTATTGGGCATTTTTTTTTAGAGTTTTCATTGCTTTGTAATAATTTAAATGGAACCTGTATGGACAACTGAGCCCCGGTAACAGATGAAATGACAGGTTCCCTTTAAGCCCTGTTATCTCAGTGATGGAATTTGTTCCATTTTTCCCAAGGATCCTAGTAGGGAAGTTATTTGAGAAAAGCCACAACTGGACACCCCAACCTCCTGAGCTACATTGCAGTTCAGAGGAAGCATTTGCAATAAATTGAATTTTCTCACCTGCAGTGAAGCTTCTATCCAAGCCTTCTCACTTAGGTATTTTGCTATGGCTTTTATTTGATATCCTGCTCTTTCTGGAGGTCAGTTTTAGTAATTAGGTTGGTAGGTATAGAGCCCCTCTAACTCTGGTATCAGCACCAGAGACCCCCCATACACGGCTGCCAACCAGAAATGCTTAGAAATGTTGTGAGCACAATGTCATAAGAGCATTAAAATAGATGTAAACCCTATTCCAAAATTTTAATACATATTACGCATGCATGGTGCACACTTCTCATAGTCAGGAAACCCGCTGTGAGAAATCCCACACAGGCATTACTGGAGCGCATATAGACAGGAAGTGGCTGAAATAAGTAATGATAAGGTATTCGTTCTTGGTTAGGTTCCTGACTGGTTGGCAGCCATGCTGGTTATGTTCTATCAGAGAGATCCTTGTCCCGTCTCCCCATCCCTCTAATGGCATTCTGTTCTTCTGCTGCTCTTGTCTCCCTTGCAGGTTCCAGTGTCCCCAGTTACCCGAATCTCTCAAGTTAGTTTGACAACTTCCTGTAAATCATCTAGGAAACAAAAAAAAAAGTGACCACTTTCCCCTCACCCCCCCCAATCATTGCCACCTTTAGCTTTTTTCAGTCTGCCATTCATCTTGTTTGCACCATGTCATCTGTATTTGTCCAGCTCTCATACTTCTTTGATTTTGCCCATAGTGTAGCAAGACTGGAGCAGATTGTTGTGCAGGTGAAGTGAGCTAAGAGCGCCCTCTGTGGGCCAGGACTTGATTGATGGATCCCTAGGGGGCAGATTCATTGAAGTTATTATGACTGGTTCTTCTCCAGGGTTCCTTTGTTATTTTTATCTGAAATCTGCTATTAGGTGAAAATGCAAAATGATATTTCTGATCTGTGATTTATCCCACATTATGTTCCCGTCTTAGTAAATTTGATCTGGCTTCTCTGATCTCCATATTGCTCCTTTATTTCAATAAGATTTTTTTGCACCCAGTTTCAGTCCCCTTCCAAACCCCCCTATTAGACCTCCTTTGGTTTTTACTTTGATCTCCCTTCACCCCACCATCTCTACACAGCATCACGGCCCCCAGGGTTGGACTGTCCACTAAGGCTGCATGAACAATGGGTGACATTGCAGTTCATCCTGCTGCTTCTCTTTGCAGTGCTGCAGCATGCTGCGTGTTAAACAGCTTCGTCTGTCCGTCCATCTTGCTGCACTGTTCATCCACATTGTCTGCCTTGACATAAGTGTTGGGACTCCCGGTGACCTTCTTTTCTTCTTTTAGGTATGAGGGATCATCCTCCCATCCCCATCACCGACCTGGCCGACAACATTGAGCGCCTGAAGGCCAACGATGGTCTGAAATTCTCGCAGGAATACGAGGTGAGGCCGGTGTACAACCCCTCTTGCCCCCATAGTCCCTGCACCTAGGGGTATGTATTAGAGATTTTCTTATTTGTCTTTCAGTCCATCGACCCCAGTCAGCAGTTCACATGGGAAAATTCCAATCTGGAAGTGAACAAGCCAAAGAACCGCTATGCAAATGTTATAGCTTACGACCACTCGCGTGTCATCCTTACCTCCGTGGACGGTAAGTAGCTGGGCCTGAAGCAGATCCTGAGAATTGGCCTTTAGTATGGAAGATTGGTCAACAAATATCAAGATGTCCAAAATAACAAAAGCATTGCAAATGATGAAAAAAAAAATGTAATAAACACTTTTATGTCATATGTACATAAAATATACAATAAAGGGTAAAAATAACCCCCCAAACCACCTTAATTTTGGCAAAGTTCCAGAGCAGAAATAGTGAAATGTTACCAAAAGTTTGGTAATGGTGAATGCAGCTATCGTAGTTCTTCTCTAACCTTCACATCCCCCATTCTTTTGTCCTCAGGAGTCCCCGGCAGTGACTACATCAACGCCAACTACATCGATGGCTACAGAAAGCAGAATGCCTACATCGCCACCCAAGGTCCCCTGCCGGAAACCTTCACCGATTTCTGGCGCTTGGTGTGGGAGCAGAGAACCTCCACCATTGTGATGATGACCCGGCTGGAGGAGAAATCCAGGGTGAGATGACCTACAGAAGTGCCATTCGGAGATAACAAGGCCGCTGATCTCATCTGCATAGAGATTGTTAATTGCAGCAAATGATATTGTTAATCGGTGCCACGGCATCTGCACTAAATTAGGTTTTATTACTTGCCCTGAGGCTGAGGGATGCGAAACAAAACTGCATACTAATGATTCCCCTTGTAGCATTAATACATTGTGGAAAATCATTTCCATCCTTTGATATACAGGAAGCGTTACACATAACAAAATGTTTATATTTGTAAGGGGATAACATGCAGAATAATGTACAGAATGGAAGATCAATGTTAATCCATCTGTGATACTGAAAGTTTTCAAATGTTTTCCAAAATGTTAACACCAAAACCATTTTCAATTTGCATTGGATAGGGAAGAATTAGAATCCCTCACTGTTTTCTTTTAGGTTTTTTTATGAGAGATTTGCCTTTGCTTCCTATCCCAGAGACAGGAGGTGAGAGGAAATCTCTCCAATGTGAAGTGGAATTCTTTTATAGTTGTCTCAGAATTAGGTTTCCCCATTGGAAGATTTACCTTCATCTCCTGATTAAAGTCATTAACAATCATTAAGGAAGAGCAGGCTAATGGATCAAACAGCAGATCTGAATACCCTATCTACATACACACGTTAGACTTTTGTCATTTCACGATCCCTTCCAATGACAAAACACTAAAAGATGAATGAAGGAGCTCTGTCTATAAAGCGCTGTTGTGCTCTATGGAGAGGGAAGAATATTAGAGCGGCACCCCGCTGTGTTCTCTCCCTTTCACTTGTATTGCAGTCGTTTGTGGATCTGCCAGGACCGATCCATGAACTATGTTGGATGACCGCTGTACACACGCCAGATTTTCTTCCAATATCAGCCCTGAAACTATAATCGGACAAGAATCATTTGACGTATGTACGCAGCCTGAACCCAAATCATTTGATCAGATCAGGTCGGTCATTTTGCAGAAAGGGTCAGGCGATGTCTATTCTGCAATGACCTCTCGGGTTTCTGGTCATAAAGCTGAGCTGCTTATACACACAGTCAGCTTTGCTTTTCCAAGATATCCGGCATTCCTTCCTTCTGCTTTAATACTTTGCCATATTGTTAGAACAAATCATACAATATGTTTTGAAGGGTTCAACATGTACAATGCAGCATTGGCACTCTATTATTGTTTTTGGTTAGCACAGAATATTAAAGTCCAGTCAGTGTAAACCATCATTAGTACATGAAATGTGCAAAGTACTGCAGATGGCTTTTATTATCAATGAAAAACAAGTTTGTCCCCTGCTAGCAAGTTGCAGAGAAGGACCATTTTCCTCTGTATGGAAGCTGTGGTCTTTCTGCAGAGGTCCAACACTAAGTCAGAGCAAAGTTGATGCTTCCTGCTCATTGGAGAGCTCCAGCTTGGACTTGGGGTTGCTTGGATCTCTGCAGAGTGACTTCTACAGGATAGAGCCTAATGGATAAAAAGTTAAAATAGTTCTGCTATAATCTTTTATGTTTGCTGCAATGTAATAATATCCCCATCACTGCGTCTGCAGGTAAAATGTGACCTGTACTGGCCCAGCCGAGGCTCCGAGACGTACGGAATGATACAAGTCACCCTGCTAGACATGGTAGAATTGGCCACGTACACAGTGAGGACGTTCGCCCTCCACAAGGTAAGAAAATTATTCTAACCATTTACTTTCCTCCTCCTGCATGGGTGACCCCACAAGACAAGAGCAGCAATGATATCTGCGCTTCCTCCTCCGCCCACCGCGCACCCTCCCCTCCGCCGCGATAAGACAGCACATTATGGCAGAAGCTAGACAAGCAAATTAAGAGTGTAATGTTTTAATTTAATTTTCAATTATAATATAATTTTACGGTGCGCTGAGCTTAATGAGAGGAACAATAAATGCTGATAGCGGCGGCGGCGAGTGCAACTTGATTTTGGATACCTATTGCAGGGATGCGGTGACTGCGTTTAGTGCGGCGCGGCTCGCTAATGTCATTGTTGGAAGTTTAATTTAACCGTTCTCAGTTATGGAAACGCTGTGCTGCTCCTCCCCACAGCTCACAATGGACACAAACTTTTTATAAAACTTTCTGCATTTCTTAGAAGTCACCTGTGCTGGAAAATGACAAATAGAAGCTTATGGTGCAGGAACACAAATTGCAGCTTGTAAATCCCTAGTGCTTGTTACATGAATAGAAAATGTGAGAAATCCAGCATTCCTGTAACTTCCTCTGTGGCCAGCTAAAACCCTAAATGTTATCAGTTGCCCCAGCTAACGTCTGCAGACTACACAACACCCCCACCACCATGGGGATAAGCAGCCAAGGGTGGTAATGCTGCTTCTCTACAGATACAGACTATAGACCTGATTTATTAAAGCTCTGGTAAGACTGGAAAGGATTCACTTTTATCAGTGAAGCTGGGTGATCCAGCAAACCTGGAATGGATCTGGTCCAGGATTCAAAACATTCGCTAGCAAATTACTTTGAAATCAACTCCAGGTTTTCTGTATCGCCCAACTTTACTGATGAAAGTGTATCCTCTCCAGCCCATTCAGGGATGGGGAGAGCGGTATTCTACCCTACTGCTACAGAATGGGAAGTTTGGAAATGATGCCGTAAAAAAAGATAAACTGTCCAAAAAGAAACAAATTGTGAATAGGCCCATTGTCCTATTGTTTTGCTATCATTTCTGACCATTCAATTACAATATCAGGCAACAAAAGGGTCAATATTTGTGCCGATTTGCCTAAAAGATCGTGAAATGGTTTAGTAATGGCTGAAATGTGATTGAGATTTAAAAAAAGTTGAAATGCACATTTTTTTGCAGAATGGCTCCAGTGAAAAACGAGAGATTAGACAATTCCAATTCATGGCCTGGCCAGACCATGGGGTTCCAGAATACCCCACGCCAATCCTGGCCTTCCTACGCAGAGTGAAAGCGTGTAACCCGCCAGATGCTGGACCCATGGTGGTACATTGCAGGTAAGAGGAGATGGAGGCAGAGATCTCCTGCAGGGGTTTGCAATGGTGTCATCACCATATAGTGATTTTATATTAATAATATTAATAAACAGGATTTATATAGCGCCAACATATTACGCAGTGCTGTACATTAAATAGGGTTGCAAATGACAGATACAGACAGTGACACAGGAGAAGGAGAGGGCCCTGCCCCAAAGAGCTTGCAATCTAAGAGGTGGGAGAAGCAGCACACAATAGGATAGGGGGGATATGGAATGGTGGGAAGTAGTGAGGGTTTAGGAGACAGCAGAAGACGGGTAGGTGAGGTTGAAGCGTTGGGTTTAGAGGGCTCTTTTAAATGAGCAGAAAGTAGGAGCAAGTTGAATAGGACGTGGAGACCATTCCAGAGAGTCGGGGCAGCTCTAGAAAAGTCTTGGAGCCGTGCGTGTGATGAAGTTATGAGTGAGGAAGTCATTGTATAATAATAAGCAGCATAGGTTACATGGTTTCAGGATACAAGGAGCATTGTGGCAGTTTTACATCATTACAGAATGCCAAAAGACTATTTTGGTGGGAAAAAATTCCCCTATAATTCATCCCGCAGCTTCAGACACAACCTCAGTTATATCAGTTTACATTGTAAATTATATATACTGCAGCCCTTATGTAAATGAGACCTTATATTGCATGTTGCTTTATGATATCCTTTCTTTTGCACAGCGCCGGTGTGGGAAGAACAGGGTGCTTCATTGTCATTGACGCCATGCTGGAGCGAGTGAAGCTGGAGAAGACGGTGGATATCTACGGTCAGGTGACCTGTATGCGCTCGCAGCGGAATTACATGGTACAGACGGAGGACCAATACGTCTTTATCCACGAGGCCCTTCTAGAGGCGGTCATGTGTGGTAACACAGAAGTGCCGGCACGCAGCCTGTATGCACATATCCAGAAACTGTCTCAGGTCCCTGTGGGGGAGAGCGTCACCGCCATGGAGCTAGAATTCAAGGTACAATGTGCAGATCTGGCAAACAATTCTCAATGTAAAGCCACAGAGCTGCTCACCTGGATGGTGGAGGACATCATGTAGTTGGGTTCATTTTTTTTCTTTTTGTTGTGGTCTTTCTAGACCGTGATTATGGTTTATATATCATGGGATTTAAAGCTGAACAAAGGACTGGACCTGCCACCTATGCTGCTCATCGGAGAGGGGGCACATTTTTGTGACTCCCCCTTCCCACCTGTTGCAAGATTAGTGGTTATGTCTGGTTATGCCATCTCTCTAATAGACTACCAGTCATATCCTTGTGTTATTGCACTGGGAGGCTCCAGGCTGCTGAAATTGTCCTGCCCAGGCCATCAAATCTTGCATCAGTTCATTACCAGCTCAATAGAGTCCAGGTCTGTCCTTTATATCCTATACCTACACAGACCATCATGCAAATGTGGCCAAGGGGGTGGAATAGTAAACAAAGCTTCATGTAATTGGCAATGGGCAGCTCTAGGTTTTTTTTTCTAGATTAAAACGCTCATCAATCCCAATCCATAGGACTCCGAGTTTGTCCTGCCCCTTGGTTACCTGCATGAGTCATTGAACAATCATCCAAAGGTGGCTGTGTGTATGGAAAGTAGTAAACAAATGTTATTGTAACCCTCCATGCTGTAGAGAAAGTCCAATGTTCACCTACTACATTGCCCAATAAATCATAATACATGGAGGGACTCCGGCAAAGCAGAGGATGTAACACCTGCACATTACCAATCCCTCCTCCCTGCAGCTGGATTGTGTTAGCACTAATAATGACACCACAACACTGGAAAAGCATGATTTCTGCAAAAAAAAAGAAGCACATTTGTCTTATAGTTAGGGATGTAAGTCTATGTACACCAGGCTAGGATTTCTGTCTGATATGAATGGACGGGTGAGAATCTGACATGTGCAACAGTCACCCAACGTCGTTCATGGATCCATCAGGACAGAACCATGAACGATCAATGGGGAACAACCGCTATACAAATTAATGGAGAAGAGCATAGCAAGATGCTACTCATCCTCCCCCTCCCTTCAGAACAGAACCGGCATTGTGTGTACATTGCTTATTCGTTCATCTGTCGCTGGAAATGATTGCAAACAATAGTTTTCAGCAATGAATATTGCACGCTCTGTATGCTGCCTGAAGTTCAGAAGAAGATCTTTTGAGTCTGAAGGTTTCAAACTCCTCTGTGTCCACATTCTAGAGTTTGTTCGGAAATCTTTTGTTGACCCAATTTATATTTTTTATTCTCTTCTTTTTCCACTTAGCTATTGGCCAACTCCAAAGCCCACACCTCACGGTTCATCAGTGCCAACCTACCATGCAACAAGTTCAAGAACCGGCTTGTAAACATTATGCCCTACGAATCGAGTCGCGTGTGTCTTCAACCAATCCGCGGGGTCGAGGGGTCAGACTACATCAATGCCAGCTTCATCGATGGCTATAGGTAACTTCCTAGAGGAAATGTGGGGAAAAGAAAATGTCTCTCTCATCTATGTGAGGAACATTGAAGGGAAGCTACTGAACAATGCAAACATTTGGGATTCGTAACTGATAACATAAAAACATTGTCAATGTTTTAGTAAGAAAAAAGGTAAATAGAAGAAATATAGAAGGAGGTTCATTTCTGTAATCATAAGAAATAATTATTCTTTAAGTATTGAGTGGGCAATATTCTGCACTTTACAATCTGTTAAATAACACAACACAGATTATTCACAGATGTATACGATCGACTGTTTAATTCTCCATAACATAGTTATCTGTTCAAGCAACCACCACAATGTCATCATGGCCAGTGGACTAATGCATGTGTGCTCACCATTGGACATTTGTGCCTCTCACAATTGCAGGTTCTCCCCGTGTTTGGGGAGTTTCCTCCGGGTAACCCAATTTTCTCCCAAATTCCAAAAAACCTGCAGGTTTATTGGCTTCCCCCCAAAAAATTGACCTTAGACTGTGATAATGACATATGACTATGGTAGGGACATTAGATTGTGAGCTCCTTTGAGGGACAGCTAGTGACATTACTATGGACTTTGTACAGCGCTGTGTAATATGTTGGCGCTATATAAATACTATGTAAAAATAACAATAATGTGTCACTGATGTAGAACAAAATGAACATGTTGCATATCTGCTTCTCCTGACCTCACGCTTTATTCCTGTTTTGCAGGCAGCAGAAAGGCTACATCGCCACTCAGGGACCCCTGGCGGAGACCACCGAGGACTTCTGGCGCATGCTATGGGAGCATAATTCCACTATTGTAGTGATGCTGACCAAGCTGCGGGAAATGGGCCGGGTAGGTGTCATGTGTACCCATGGATCAGGTTATATCATAGATGTTATGTCAATGACTCCCATTACAGGTAATATATAGCTGACCACCATGTCGATTTACCCATTCTGACACCCGTGGACCACAAATGGAGTAGAGGCTAACCCTGATTTTGAAGTATTGGTATTGTTTATACCAAACTAAAGGCAGGGTTGAAGTTATACTTTTTTCCCGCAGACCAGAAGTTTGTGTCCCAGCAGCATAAAAGATACCAAGCTAAACATATCATACAGTGCTGGCCTGTCATATAATGCTGCTCACCATTTCAGAACCAAGAAGCAGAAACTACACAAACCATGCAATGGGCCCTGTCTGGTATAGGTGGCCACGGCCTAGGTTGGCCTTATGAGAAATCCGTCCCTGACTATGGGTTTGTTTAGTAAAGGAATCTAAGCTGCTCACTGGGCAAAATGAATTATCTCATTGCAAGAGATATTTCACTTAGCTTTGTAAATGTGATAAAATTCTGCTGACTTTCATGTGCATGGGAAAAAAGGTTTGTGTGTGCTGTCCGTGCATGATGATTGGGTATTTATTGTAAAATGTACAGTGGTCCCACACTCCAAGATAGATGTGGGGCATACCTTAGAAAAAGGGAACTTTCTTGATTTCTTTAATATATCAGCCCCTATGTCCCTCAGATCCAGTTCAAACATTCATTATAAGAAAAATAAAAGCTGATTTATAACATTTATTGAAAAAAAATGAAATATGAAATATTAGAAAGCTGCATTTTTTTTTCTAATTACACTTAAAGATTTCAGGGTACGATTGCTTTTCATTAACCGGCTTCAGAGATTTGCTCAGGCCGGCAGTAATCTGATGAAGATCCTCTAATTTGCTGATACAATGTTATTATCATCCACATAACAATTCTCCAATAATCATATATACCTTATCATGCGCCATTCTCACCACGGGTCTGATATTCCATTGACAATCATGTGTTTTATTATCACACAATTATGATCATTTGTTGAGTTCTTTTTCCTTCTGAATAAATACAAATTGTGTTGGGAAGAAATATTTCAGTACTGACGGCCGTGTGTTCCCCTCTGCAGGAAAAGTGCCATCAGTACTGGCCGGCCGAGCGCTCAGCCAGATATCAGTATTTCGTGGTGGACCCGATGGCTGAATATAACATGCCTCAGTATATCCTGCGGGAATTCAAAGTGACCGACGCTCGGGTGAGTAGAAGCCATTCCTGATTCCAGCTTGTCTCTTCTGTGGTGACAACTCTAGAGAAAAGGATAATTAGATTTTATGGGGCGGAGATCAGTGCTTTGATCACAGTACCATAGGTCCCCTAAATTGGGTAATTTACCTTGAATCAGACACTCCATTTACGTGCATCAGGTAACTTGTTGGCTGTTAGAGCTCCATGGAATTACAGCTGCTGATCCATTATTTTGTTTCATACACCCCTCATCCTTAGTATAGCCCTATGGATTGCTCTTCTTTCAAAGTAGCAAACTTACTAATCAAATCTGGTGATCAGGCTGATGCCACAAAGACGAATGGCACCAAAAATGTGATCTTCAGCTTATTGTCATTTCTCTGCCAAACAACCTGGAACCAATGGATATGTTAGGATACAGGGAATGTGTATTAGAAATGATCATTTATTAATCATATAATAAACCTTTCAGTGCCATACAAAGACTCTTTTGCTTTTTGCATGCTGTACGGCTTTAGCATCACCATCGGCCCTCTGAGTCCAAGGCCCCAGAAAGCTGCTTATGGAGCCCCTATGTTACATTATAACCAATCAGACTGCAAGAATTCCGTTAAATATCTCATTATAAACCCCATTTGGTGTTCTTAGATCTGAGCGTCTCTTTTCTCTGCAGGACGGACAGTCTAGGACAATCAGACAGTTCCAGTTCACAGACTGGCCCGAACAGGGAGTGCCAAAAACAGGAGAGGGCTTCATCGACTTCATCGGACAAGTGCACAAAACGAAAGAACAATTCGGACAAGACGGACCCATCACTGTCCACTGCAGGTGAGGAGCCCAGCCTGCTGAACAAATTCATATTATATCTTAGATTGTAAGCTCTTCTGGGCAGGGTCCCCTCCTCCTGTGTCACTGTCTGTTATTTACAACCCCTATTTATTGTACAGCGCTGTGTAATGTGTTGGCGCTATATAAATACTGATTTATAATCATTTTAATAATCTCATAAATTAACAAAGAGGCAAAGAGACTTATTTAAGTTTACATTATCTTACACCATTGTACCGGCTCCTCTCCTGTATAGAAAGTGCTTCCTCTGAACATTTTGATCTTCTCACATGTACATTAGAAGCTGCAGTCAGATAATACCCACCTAGATGGAGAATGTCCCACCAGTCATAATATGTCTGCATTGCATATATGCACAGAGAACTAATAACAGATTTGGTGTAAATTAGGATCTGCAATATCTTATATGAGCAACATGGTGGCTCAGTGGTTAACACTCCGGCCTTTGCAGGTACCAGGTTCAGATCTCATCCAGGACATTATCTGCATGGAGTTTGCAGGTTCTCCCCCTGTTTGTGTGGATTTCCCCCCACATTCCAAAAACATGCAGTTAGGAAATTGGCTTCCCCCCAAAATTGTATGAAAGACATATGACTATGGTCATGACTATGGCTCCTTTGAGGGATAGTTAGTGCCAGGACTATGGACTTTGTACAGCGCTGCGTAATATGTTGGTGCTATACAAATACTGTGTAATAATATGAATAATAATCAATGCAATGAAAACAAAAAGGGCCACATCCTGCAGCGGTCTCTTGTGGGAGATTTCCAAGCCATAGTTTAGATTGCCTGTAAATCTCTGGTACCGGGACATGATATGAGGGGGATACCTGTGCAAAGGGGAAATGAACCCTTCATCTGTTCTGTACCGGAGTTCTGATTTACTCCTAAGCTGAATTCTGGTCTGATAAGTCACCTTTCATGACATTTGTATTACCTTTTTGTATTTTTGCAGTGCTGGCGTGGGCCGGACCGGAGTCTTCATCACACTCAGCATCGTGCTGGAGCGGATGAGGTACGAGGGAGTAGTGGATATGTTCCAGACTGTGAAGACGCTGAGAACACAAAGGCCAGCCATGGTACAGACAGAGGTAAGTCCCATAAAGTGTAATAAAGTCCTGATTAAGTTTTTGTTTCTATATTCCTACATAAGGGCAGTCAAATTTTCTGATTGCATAGCCAAGCTCAGCTTCCTGCTAAGTCGCACTGGACACAATGAGCTCTATTTATAAATGATTCACCTGTCAATTCACTCATAATATTCATTTATTTCCTGACAGCTGTGCACTTTTGACCTTTGACCACTAGGGGGCAGAACGAGTCATTGTTTTAATGGGAACTAAAAGAAGAAGAATAGAGAAATTCAACCATCTGTCACCCAATTTCAGAGGATTAGACTGGGGGAATCCTTTAGAAATGTTTAGTTTTATTAGTAGAGCCCTATATGTGTGTGTGCTGCAAATAGAAAAGCCTCTCCACTCTGTAGGTAGCATGCTGCAAGCCGCAGGATAACATCACCTATTTTATTACTTATTATTTATTATTTATATAGCATGAACCCTTGGAAAACAAACTCACTAAGGCTCTTCATCCCATTAGTTTTGATAAAGTGTTTACCAATCTTAGAAAAGCTCTTTAACAGCTTTAGGCCCCGTACACGCTGAATATGTATATATAAAGTTGTGTGTTATTGAATCCTTGGCCCTGACTCCGTGTCCCCTCTCTTTGCAGGACCAGTATCAGCTGTGTTACAGGGCTGCTCTGGAGTACCTGGGCAGCTTTGACCACTATGCAACATAACTACCGCTAAGCCCGCCGGCCAGATTGGGAGTGAAGCGTCCGGGGAACCCCGGGGCCGGACACGCCAACCGGTGCCAGGCCCCTCCTCCTATGCCAGGCGCCGTTTCCCTACATCATCTACTTACAAACAAAACAAATAATGCAAAGCTTTTGCCTTGCTTGGGACTTAGCACAACTCATCCCTGTCCCCATCCATTCAGGTCTTGCTTCTTCGGCCCTAACTATGGCACAAAGGAATAAAAAAAACACAAAATATGATAAATTCCTACTTATTTTTATCATTTTTAATCACTTTTTTAGAATTATTATTTTTTTTTTTGTTGGCATTGCTCCCTGAGGGCAGCCAATTTCTGTTATCTTTATATTTTGTTAAGTATGTTTGCTAAGGGAAAGAATAATTCCAATGGTGATTTGCAATGGTGAGAACTTTGTGTGGCGCTCCAGGCTTCCTGCGATGAGACTGCTCTGCAAAAAGCACATATGACAGCCTGGACGCCGTCTGCGGGAACATTAGAGACCACTTCCGATGAATCTATGAACTTGATGTATATCTCATCTCATGAAAAGCGTGATGGTACCAGGAGCCAATGGAAATCTAAAACACTGACTCTATATAGCACAAGGGGTGGACAATGGAGGGACCAAGATAAAACAGCATTGCCCAGTTCCTTAGCTTTTAGTTATCTGATTTTTTTTTATTTCTTTTCTTTTTTGAAATCTTCCAGCCTGCGGCCAATTGGCGGCACTCGCCTGGAGCGAGACGCAAACAACGTTAAGAGGACATAGGTTGCGAAACAAAGAGAGTACAACATATATATATTTGCTGAGTTGTAGAATGAAATTTTGAAGGATACTTATTTTTTTCCCCAATTATATTAGCGTACGGACGGGAGAATTCTGAAGTCCTAAAACATAAAAGGTGCCACTTACCGATTCCTTCTAGAAACCGATAACATTTGTTACAATGTACAGAATTATGGACCTTCTAACAACAATATTCCAGGAAAGGTTCTCTGTATTAGTACAGCAGAGGGGCAGACATGGCCGGGGTTCTGGGTACTTCTATGAAATGTAAATCCCGGCGGTGGATGAACAATGGAAGTCGATGCACAGGCGCAATGTATTCTCTGCGGAAGGATCGGAGGGCCGTCTCGCTAATGTTGGATAAGGAGACCATTTTTACCTTGTGTATACATTAGTGCTGTTAGGAGTTTGCTCCGTTGTACACAGTATGTTTTCTATTTGTTAATAAAAACAAGAAAAAAAATATATAAAAAAAATTACATGCAAACTCCGTCTACTAATACTCCGCATCTTTACCAGAAACAGAAAAAATCTCAATGTTAATAAATTTGAATAATCAGGTTTCATACAAATCTGTCCAAATGTTTTTCAGTGTTTGCAGGTTTAAATGTCAGCAAAGGATAACAGTGCAGATCATTGTCTCTTCCTACTAGTGCAGAGCTACTCAACCTGGGTTCATCTGGAGCAGAGTTTCTTAACATTGAGGAACCCTGGAAACAACTTTCAGGTCTTCAGGGCGCCCCTTCTATAATTACTATTTCCACAGATCACTGTATATCAGTGTGGTGGTCAGTGGGATGAATGTCAGCCTTAGAGATAGCCAAAAAGATCATTGGGGTCGCTTATACTGACCTGAGAGATGCAAACTGCTCATTGCTCCTAGCAATCACTAGTGCAGAATTTTTCATCCAGGGTACCTCCAGGGGGCGCTAGGGGTTCCTTGAGCAAGAGGAAAAGGCCCTCCCAAATGTACAAAGCCAGCTCTGTTTAGAGGACTCAAATTTCCCCAAACCGGTGCTACTGAATACCTCTGGGATGAGTTGCAATCTTGGTATGATACAATGTTATCGCACAATTATATTGCTGGTCGTGGGGATTAGAGAACTTCATATAAATGCCCATGGGTCTATAATATGATATCCAACAACATACAGTCAGGTGGCCATATAATGTACTTATCATAGAATGGGGAGGGTGCAGAGCAGTGCTTTCCAGCCAGGGCTCCTCCAGGGGGCGCTGGGGGTTCCTGGAGCAATGAGCAGTTGGCACCTCTCAGGTCAGTATAAGTGACACCAATGATATTTTTGGCTATCTGTAAGGGTGACATTCTTCCCAATGGCCAGCAATGTAAGAGGAATTCTTCCCACTGACCACCACACTAATATACTGTGATCTGTGGATATAGGAATTATAGAAGGGGTTCCCTGCACCGTGCCATTTCACAGTTGTGCACGTTTAAAAGTGCAGCTTGCAGGTTTCTCTGTATATTGGCTGCCTTATTGAATTGTGCACCAAGCTGAATAGCAATGCGAAGGGTTTCTGAAAATGCAGCAATATTGGGAATAGGTGGCCATTGCCATGAATAACACTCCTCCTGAAATGATGGAGAACAATGCGAGTGCAATGCGTCTGTGGAACAGAAACACATGAGGGACAATAATGCAGAACAGCATCTAATATTTCTGACAGGGAAACCTAAAGATTTATTGATCTCTGTGTTGGATTTCTGTCCCCTTCCCATTATCACCGATCCTTCACCTTGTCTATTCAGCTGCATTGCTGAACATCAACCCAATGCAATGACAGCCAATCTTATGTTTGCAGCAATCGCCATCCTCACCATTGCATTCTGTTGCTGTGCACTTTGTGAAATTATTTTTTGCTGCAACAAACATAAAATTGTATTTTGTCTCCTTTTGTGCAGCATAATAATGCAATTTCTGAAAAACCAATTACAAATGCAGGTGAATGACCAGAGGAGTGCCTTTCCTATGTATGAATATATTCAATATGCAATGAGCGCTGTGTGAATCCAGGGCAGGAAGTTTCTACTCACCGATAACAATGCAGATTCCTTTCCTCATTATAAAATCATTGTGAATGATTCACCATTGCACGGCTCTCACCTGCAAATGTCCAACTGCACGCATTGTTTCTGTTGGGTCCCATTCACCTAAAGTTTGTGTAAATAAGCTGCATTTAAATATTTCACAGCAAAGGGAAAACACCTATAAAAGGTAATAAAAACTATCTGGGCTCCTGCAGTGAATGAAATTTGGACATCAATACAACAATCAATGTTAACAAACCCTTAGCATAAAGTGTAAAATGGATGACAATGCGATGTAATTAGCATGTAATAACACAAAGACAATTGCATGGACTCAGGGAATGGGACTGCTTTATTCTTGCGGTAACATTGGAGGGGGGGGGGGCAAGAGGAAAAGGCCCTCCCCAACGTACAAAGCCAGCCAGAACTCAAATTTCCCCAAACCAGTCCTACGGAATACCTGTGGGATGAATTGCAATCTTGGTATGATACAATGTTATCGCAAAATTATATTGCTGGCTGTGGGGATTGGAGAACTTCATATAAATGCCCATGGGTCTATAATATGATATCCAACATCAGGTGGCCATATAATGTACTTATCATAGAATTGGGAGAGGGTGCAGAGCAGTGCTCCCCAGCCAGGGCTCCTCCAGGGGGCGCTGGGGGTTCCTTGAGCAGTTTGCACCTCTCAGGTCAGTGTAAATGACCCCAATGATCTTTTTGGCTATCTATAAGGGTGACATTCTTCCCACTGGCCAGCAATGTAAGAGGAATTCTTCCCACTGACCACCACACTAATATACTGTGATCTGTGGGTATATTAATTATATGAGGGGGGGCCCTGAAGACCTGAAAGTTATTTCCAGGGTTCCTCCATGTTAAAAACCTAATAATAATAATAGCAGCAGCAATAAAACATTTCCAGCCTGCCATATTTATAAATGCAGCACATGAAGGGATTGATCAGAAGTGTGACCCCCATGTCATGTGGGGGGGTTATTGTCAATCTAATAAATGCCCCACATGGGCAAAGTAAATACTCCGCACCAGACCTTCCCAAAGAATTCCTGAATGTAATAAAACATGCTTTCTCCAGGTTATGAGATGCTACCTAGGAATCATTTTCTGGTAAACAACTCCAAATTTGTAATTTCCCAATTTCTCAAAAATCCACATGATGAATAGAGAGGAATAATGTGACAAACAAACAGACAAAGAGGAAGTAAATTGAAAAATGCCCAAAACAAAAAAAATCCACTTACCTCCAACCCGCAGCGTAGTCATTCGGTCCGGAGGTTTCTTCCATCAGGTTCCGCGTGCTCCTTCTGATCCATCAGAAGGCTCCTGTGCATGCCCGAAATGCCTGACCATGGGCAGAAGGAGCACCCAAGAGCCTCCCGGGATGTGTGACGTAAGTATCCCAGGAGGCATTGCGCTTCCATTCATTCTTGATCGCCTGAGCCTTTCATTAAAAAGGAGTGTTGCACTTAAAAAACATCATTGAAGTCAATGGTGGGAAAATTCGGGTATTTTTTTAAGGACAATCAGATTGCTCTTGCAGCCCTTTACTAGTTGCATGTGATCTTGGATAGAGTTTCTCTATCCAAGAACACAGGGCATTGGATGTGATGAAAAGGGAAACTTGTCCCCATTCGACTTCTAGTGCCCGGGGATCGCCTGCAGTCACAGCTGTGACCACAAAGTTCACACGGTCATGTGACCGTGGGAACTGAACTGCAGATGAACTCTGCAGTTCCACTACGATCCCAGGGGCACTACAGGTTAACTACCCTGTAGTGCCCCAGGAATCGCACACAGATCAGATTCTGTGTGCAGAATTCCATCATTATGTAATAAATATATTTTCTGATTATTATTATTGGTTTATGGCTATCACTCACATTGGTTAAAGTATTCCTAAGAATAAACGGTTCTATAAGAGATGCAGAAGAACAAATGCTGGGAAACCAAAAAGCAAAATAACAAAGATAAAAAGTCTCCAGGGGTCACAGCGAGATAAATAATTTCTGGGGACTATTTACAATAATTCAAAGAATTGCACCCTCCATCCAGCTTCAATAGGAGATGTATTGGTGGATGCAATGTATACTGCGGGCTGCGTCCACCTCCACAATAAACTGAACAATGTAACTGATACAAGTGCAGTGCTCAGGAAATGATCAGCCTGCAAGATTATTATTATTATTATTATTAATAAACAGCAATTATATAGCGCCAACATATTACGCAGCGCTGTACATTAAATAGGAGTTACAAATGACAGACAGATACAGACAGTGACACAGGAGGAGGAGAGGACCCTGCCCTGAAGAGCTTACAATCTAAGAGGTGGCGGAAGTATCACACAATAGGAGGGGGATATGGAATGGAGGAGTAGTGAAGAAGGACGGGTAGGATCATCGTTAGATATAACAAAGAATGTTCAGTGGTTTATTTAACCTCCCTAGCGGTACATTTCTGTCTGGATTTATATGTGTAAAAGCGGTACGTTGTTTTTCATGAAAATTTATTTTACAGTATAATATATTAGTAAAAATAATTAAAAATAATAAATTGAATAAATTAAAATATATGGGGGGTTATTGTCAATCTAATAAATGCCCCACATGGGCAAAGTAAATACTCCGCACCAGACCTTCCCAAAGAATTCCTGAATGTAATAAAACATTTATTATTATTATTTAAAGCAAAGAGAAGAGAAATCCCCCATTCAGCAGTTGTCACCACAACCAGTGTCCCCATTAGAAGATTATTATTATGAAACAGGATTTATATAGTGCCAACATATTACACGGCGCTGTACAATAATAGAAGCTTTCTCCAGGTTATGAGATGCTACCTAGGAATCATTTTCTGGTAACAACTCCAAATTTGTAATTTCCCAATTTCTCAAAAATCCACATGATGAATAGAGAGGAATAATGTGACAAACAAACAGACAAAGAGGAAGTAAACTGAAAAATGCCCAAAACAAAAAAAATCCACTTACCTCCAACCCGCAGCGTAGTCATTCGGTCCGGAGGTTTCTTCCATCATGTTCAGCGTCGTCCTGGCATCCATTACCGGGCGCCGCCATCTTCTCCTTCCTACGTCACCTGACCCAAGCGCGAGCGGGTGACATAGGTTGGAAAAAAACTTGCCAATCTCATTGCACATGCGTGAGTTTGGCAAATTTTTATCTTTTCACGTAAAGGCTCCTGTGCATGCCCAAAATGCCTGACCATGGGCAGAAAGAGCCCCCAAGAGCCTCCAGGGATGTGTGACATAAGTATCCCGGGAGGCATTGCGCTTCCATTCATTCTTGATCGCTTAGTCCTTTCATTAAAAAGGAGTGTTGCACTTAAACACCATTGAAGTCAATGGTGGGAAAATTCGGGTATTTTTAGGGACTATTATTTTAGGGACAATCAAATTGTTCTTGCAGCCCTTTACTAGTTGTATGCGATTTCGGATAGAGTTTCTCTATCCAAGAACACAGGACACTGGATGTGATGAATAGGGAAACTTGTCCCCATTCAACCTCTAGTGCCCGGGGATCGCCTACAGTCACAGCTGTGACCACAAAGTTCACACGGTCATGTGACCGTGGGAACTGAATTGCAGATAAACTCTGCAGTTCCACTACGATCCCCGGGGCACTACAGGTTAATTAACCCTGGGGATCGCACACTCTTCCCAATTATTGCAGACTCGGCTGCAATCATTGAGAAGATTCCATTCAATACAGTTATTTTGTATTGAATGCAATAAAAAATGGATTTTGAATTTCCCACCCCGCCGGCAACGTACACACGCACCGACGTCACTGGTAACTCCCCGGGGAAAAAGAAAACTAATGCAGCCACCACAAATACTTGTAAGCTGCAATGTAGACATTTTTTAACAGTTAAACCCATTGAAGACTGACCATACTATACAATCAGATGGCTTATCCAAAGGAGATGTTATATATATTATATGCAGTGCAAATTATTGCTGATATTAATACTGGAAAGATTTAGTAATGGAGAATATTCAGAGGTGATTGTACAATCGGATTGGATGGTGTAGGGTAAATCTGCTCACACACTGCAAGAGAAGCAGCAGAGTACGGGGCAATAAACCCATCAGTCTGTAATAACCCCTCCTGTAATAACCCCTCCGTTCCCCTGACCTGGTCACACTGGATTTCCCTATAAAATTGTAATGATCATGAGTGACTTTCAACAATAAATGTGTACTGTAGTCTTCTTCATGGAAAAATAAGACATCCCCTGAAAATAAGACCTAGTGTGTTTTGGGAGCCAAAAAAAATATAAGACAGTGTCTTATTTTCGGGGAAACACGGTATTATATATATATATATATATATATATATACACACACACACACATATAAAAAATACTCATACTAATAAATATACTGTAAAATAATTCTTGAAAACAATGTACTGCTTTTACACATATAATTCCAATGTATTGCATTCAATAAAGGTATTTTGTATTGAATGCAATACAAATGGATTTTGAATTTTCCCGCCCGGCCGGCAACGTACACACGCACCAATGTCACCAGGAACTCCCCAGCGCTGTATTTACTATTACCTCCCATAGGTTTACCTACCCTGAGTGTGACCCGGGGTTACCGCTTTCAGCAACTTTTTTCTACCCCGAGTCACACTCGGAGTTACAGCTGGGGAGGTTAACAGAGCAAAGAAGAGTTAATTTGTAATGTTTACCCTCTTATTGGTAATGAGGAATAATGAGCCATTGTTTTTATTTCTATAACAAGGGGGCAGAGAGGCTTCCAATGTGAAGTATTAGGAGAGTTACAGTTTACTATTATATCCAGGGTCACTTAGACTGACCTGAGAGGTGCAAAGTGCTCATGGAACCCCTAGCGCCCCCTGGAGGAACCCTTGTTGGGAAGCCCCAATCTATAACGTCAGATCTGCTCTCTACCATAACCAATTGGCAAATTTGGTGCCGACATTGCCCTTTTCATGAGCGGTCACCAATCGCAGCAGGAAGAGGTGCAGAGTCAATAAGAATATTTCATCTTTACATAAGGGATAGAAATGTCATTCCTATTGGAGAACCTGGAGCCCAACAACCACCGATCATCCCAAATATTACCCCCCCCCCCCCCCAGTCCTCCAGGCATGGACTCTACAAGATCCCTGGAGTTGTCCTGTAGTATCCGGCGCAGCAATATAGCAGAAGAACCTTCCAGGAAATGGCTACAAAGCAGCCATGGGAGATCAATGATTTTTTTCTGAATTTGCAGAAAATGTAAAAAGAAAACTAATGCAGCCACCACAAATACTTGTAAACTGCAATGTAGACATTTTATTAAGAGTTAAATCCATTGAAGACTGACCATACTATACAATCAGATGGCTTATCCAAAGAAGATTTTATATATAATATATGCAGTGCAAATTATTGCTGAATTTAATACTAGAAAGATTTAGTAATGGAGAATATGGAGATGATTGTACAATTGGATTGGATAGTGTAAAGTAAATCTGCTCACAGACTGGGACAGAAGCAGCAGATTACAGGGGCAATAAACCCATCAGTCTGTAATAACCCCTCCTGTAATAACCCCTCCGTTCCCCTGACCTGGTCACACTGGATTTCCCTATAAAATTGTAATCCCCCAATGGGCCGGCACCACTGGAATGTCTGCTGAGCGTCTCCCCTCCTTCCTCCATTGAATTGTAAGCTCTGTGGGGCAGGCTCCTCTCACCCCCTGCTATGTTTGTGCTCCTTATGTACGCAGGTTTGTCATCTCCAGACCTTATTTGTTGTACAGTGCTACAGAATATGTTGGCACTTCATAAAATAACGGGCAATAATAATAACTTCAGAGACTTCACCCCAACAATGGGGAAAAATATTACAGAATACAGGATTTATATTCACCCGTCCAGGAGAAGATGGGGGTGAATATTGGACCCATAGAGAAGAAGAGGAATTATTGCCCGGACACCAACCATAGAGATTCTAGGCGGCCAGGAGAGACAGGTAGATCCGGGATATATATCGGGGGTGGGGGAATGACAGCAACTTCCAGAGCCTGTAAAATGCTCCACTGAGGGCTACCAACACCCCAATTTAGCTACCCCCAGTACTTGTCAGGACGACCTCTGCTCATCCGAAATATCGGTATTATATTCCATTTTACACACTGCCCAATCAGATCAGAGGCCTAATCTGCCATTAGATCACTGATTCTCATCCAGGGTTCCTCCAGGGGGCGCTGGGGGTTCCTGGAGCAGTTTGCACCTCTCAGGTCAGTATAAGTGACACCAATGATCTTTTTGGCTTTCTGTAAGGGTGACATTCTTCCCAATGGCCGGCAATGTAAGAGGAATTCTTCCCACTGACCCCCACACTAATATACTGTGAGCTGTGGTCAGAGACTTCACCCCAACAATGGGGAAAAATATTACAGAATACAGGATTTATATTCACCCGTCCAGGAGAAGATGGGGGTGAATATTGGACCCAGAGAGAAGAAGAGGAATTAATGTACGGATACCGACCTTAAGGATTCTAGGCGGCCAGGAGAGACAGGTAGGTCCGGGATATATGTCGGGGGTGGGGGAATGACAGCAACTTCCAGAGCCTGTAAAATGCTCCACTGAGGGCTACCAACACCCCAATTTAGCTACCCCTAGTTCTTGTCGGGGTGACCTCTGCTCATCCGATATATCGGTATTATATTCCATTTTACACACTGCCCAATCAGATCAGAGGCCTAATCTGCCATTGGATCAGTGATTTTCATCCAGGGTTCCTCCAGGGGGCGCTGGGGGTTCCTGGAGCAGTTTGCACCTCTCAGGTCAGTATAAGTGACCCTAATGACCTTTTTGGCTATCTGTAAGGGTGACATTCTTCCCAATGGCCAGCAATGTAAGAGGAATTCTTCCCACTGACCACCACACTAATATACTGCGAGCT
>NC_092865.1:2182021-2183787 GCF_032062135.1 Pyxicephalus adspersus | reverse complement strand
TCCCCGAATAATATACGCAAAGAAAATTGTTTGCAAACAAAAAACATGGATCTCAGGGTCAACACAAAGATTTCAGCTAAAACCCACAAATATATATTTATTATTTATAACGTACAACGCATGGGTTGCCTTTTGTTTTTAGTGATATATGGAGATGTGTGTTATTTTTTTTTATGTTGTAAATACAATTTATATACGGGGTGCAGCTATAAGTTCCTAAATGTATTAATTAATAATTGTACACCTAAATAATAAATGACCTGACCATCATTCAAGGTTTTATTCTGCTGCATTGATGTCCCTGAGTGTAATGTAATGCTTGGAAGCAGCCATGGAAGTCATTTCCTGTTGTTTCCGTCAGTGTAATCTCCTTTATTTCCCCCTTCTCTTAGATTGTAAGCTCTTTGGGTCAGGGTCCTCTCCTTCTCTTCTGTCTGTATCTGTCTGTCATTTACAACCCGCTATTTGCTGCGTAATATGTTGGTGCTATATTTAATAATAATAATTTCATCTACCATCTCAAATCTTTTTCCCTTGTGCGGTGAGGCCGCTGCTTGCAAACCACTCATAAGTTTGAGTGTGACTCATAGCTTCATCCAAAAATGTTTGTTTTAACATTTGGGGGTTTCTGCTGCCATGTTTCCCAAATTTGAAACAAGATTTCACATGATAATATCTATAGGAAAACATCGAGAACATAACGCACAATGTAAAGAAAACGGCTTTCCATGGAAATAACAACGAGAAATATAACGATTCTAACGATAAGTCCGGGGGAGCGGGACAGAATCTTCCCCGAAACATTTCTCTGCACCTCATATATAAAACCGGTATAAATATTTTATTTACAACATATGAAACATAATAACATACAACATCTCCATATAACACACTAAGGCTGCGTACACACGTGTGATAATTCATTGGAAACGAACGACTAACGACCGATTGTTCTATAACTAACAAAGCGCACAACGACTGGCCACGGACGCTGATGAATGAGGAATGTCGCTGGAAACGAATGACCGTCCCGGCAGATCTGATTGGACGACTATCGTTCGCTTTCTATTGTGTGTTCAGTGATCGCAGATTGTTCTGTGATACACTTTCTCCTTTATATGTCATTTCCTGCATCGTTCGAACGATCAGATCTAGTGTGTGTACATTATAGGTACATTATATTTATACGATTGTATCGTTACAGCATGTACAGAATACACTATACGATTGTTCAAAATATTCGTGCATAATCGTTGATCGGTCGTTAATCATTCATTTTCTAACGACAATTATTGCACGTGTGTACGTAGCCTAGTGCTATATACACACACATAAGACTTTTGTCATTGGAAAGGATCTTTTACAATTGAATGAATGAGCTCTGTACATAGGGTGCCGTTTTGCTCTATAGGAGGGGAGAACAAGCAAGCAGCACCCGTCTGAGCTCTCTCCCCTTCACTTGCATTCATTCAGGATGGATCTATGAATGGTGCCGGACGGCCGCTGTACACATGCAGATTCTCATCCGATATCAGCCCTGAAATGATAACTGGACGAGAATCATCGGACGTGTGTACGGAGCTTAATAGCGTGTTTCCCCGATGATAAGGCATCCCCATCAAATAAGCCACCTTCCGATTTATGCTCAAACAATTAAAATAAAGCACCCCCGCAAATAAGACATCCTCCGATACCTGCAACTGTGTGCCTCTGTGTGACTCCTCGATGCTGGCTGCAGTGCAGAGTGAAACTGAAAGTAACTTCAA
>NC_092865.1:2155563-2181720 GCF_032062135.1 Pyxicephalus adspersus | reverse complement strand
AATTGTTTTATAGTGTTATGGAGATGTTGTATGTTATTGTTTTAATGACTTTTATTGAAGTTTTGCATTTTATAACAGATGAGCAAGAAACAATAAAATAGATACAATACAATATTAAAGAAACATGTTGCTTCTAAACTTTCCCAAAGAACAAAATAAAGTGTGACCAGGAAAGGGGTGTGAAAGGAAAACATGGAATGTCACATGGCATTGTAGGGACTAGAGAAGGTTGGGGTTGTGTTCATGGAAAACATAAATATTGTACAATATACATCTTTAACTTCAAGCAAACATTGGCCCGGATTTATTAAAGCTCTCCAAGGCCAGAGAGAATACACTTTGATCAGTGCAGCTGGGTGATCCAGCAAACCTGGAATGGATCTGGTCCAGGATTCAAAACATTTGCCAGCAAATAGCAAATGATTTGAAGGAATCCATTCCAGGTTTTCTGGATCGCCCAGCTTCACTGATTAAAGTGTATTCTCAATCAGAGCCATTATGTTCATGTCACCCATCCTGGCTGGATATTATAATAAGTAGCTAGTGGTAAAATGTTTAAAGTAGACCACAGGTAACACAATTCCTAAAGACATATTATAAAGTTCCCATATTGAAACTTTTATTGTACCGGGAAATCATAAGAAAAAAACATTTTAGAGATAGGAAGAGATAACCAAACCAAACAGCCCAGGAAGGGGACATGGAACCAATTCCGGATATGAAGCCAGGAATACCGGGTACATTGATTCCATGATGAGATGGGAATGGTATAGGGAACGTTTACTCATACGGGTCCAAACCTTACCTATGAATTCTCTATTATGTCCAATAGGACCGGTATTGGGGAGTTTCTTTGAACCAGTCCCAAATAGACCAATTTATATTTTTCTAGTTGGCCCTCATTCTTTACTACCAATAATTCCATGTGTTGGATCAGCCAATCTCTCATAGAAGGGGCCCCATGTCCAGAGTCTGGGAATGACCGCTATAGCCACCAATAAAACAAAATGGCGAAGAACACTCTTTTTATCAGATTTGATTGCTGGAATCATAGATAGCAGGGTTACCTTAGGATTGTTGGGTATTGTATTATAGAGTTATATTATGTTGTCCCATAGGCCTCATCACACACACGGATACAAGACTTTTCTAGAGCTGCCCCGACTCTCTGGAATGGTCTCCTTCTCCTATTCGGCTTGCTCCTCCTTTCTGCTCCTTTAAAAGAGCCCTCAAAACGGAACGCTTCAACCTCACCTACCCGTCTTCTTCTGTCTTTTGAAACCCTCACTACTTCCCACCATTCCATATCCCCCTCCTATTGTGTGATAATTCCCCCACATACTAGATTGTAAGCTGTTCAGGGCAGGGTCCTCTCCTCCTCCTGTGTCTGTATTCGTCTGTCATTTGCAACCCCTATTTAATGTACAGCGCTGCATAATATGTTGGTGCTATATAAATCCTGTTTATTAATAATAATTGTATGTTCTGAGTGTAATGCAACTTTTATGCACTAGATGGCAGTGTTGTGTATGTGGATATGTTTGCCTCCCTAGCGGTCTAATTCCTTCCAAATTTCCATAAAAAGCGGTACAATTTTTTGCATGAAAATGTATTTTTCATTGAGGGCTGTAATTCTTAGGCATAACTCACTGATATTCAATAAATTTATTAATAAACTTTAAATAACAAAACACAAAAATTTGTTTAAAAAATTAAAAAAAATAATATTTAAACATGTAATGTAACTGTATAGTAGCATTAATATAGATTATATTTTATATAAGTATATATATATATAATATAAATATTTCTTTGTATTGGACTCAGTACAGCTATTTTGTATTGAATCCAATACAAAATGATTTGAATTTCCCGGCAGCACCGAAGTCACCAGGAAACCCCGTAGATTGAATCTGCACTTCGCGGCTGGAGATCGGAGGAGTAGGACGCCGGGGGACAGCGATAGAACAAGGTAATTTTTTTTTTTTGCTTTTAGATACCCCCAGTCAGACTCAGGAATACCGCTGGGGGGTTAAAGGATTAAAGTTTTGTTAGTTCGGGGTTGGTCCCTGTGGAAAGTACGGTGAGGAGTGTCTGCTTATTTGTTGTGCCACAGAAAGTCATTATTCTAGGTTATGGGCCCCGACTGCCCAGGAATGGAAGTAAATTCAGGATATCAGAAAATAAAATAAAGTAAGCTGCAGCAAATAAGTAATACAGCAATAAATAAAGATAAGGAAATATAAGAAATGGCTTTCAATAGCGATTCGGACAAATCTGATTTACCAGTCTTGGAAACTGAAGATGAATTTGTATTGGACTCAGTACAGCTATTTGGTATTAATCCAATACAAAATTATTTGAATTTCCCGGCAGCACCGACGTCACCAGGAAACCCCGTAGATTGAATCTGCACTTCACGGCTTGGAGATTGGAGGAGCAGAACACCGGGGGACAGCGATGGAACAAGGTAAGTGGGGTTTTTTCTGCTTTTAGATACCCCCAGTCAGACTCAGGATTACCACTGGGGGGGTAAGGAATTGTTTTGTTAGTTCGGGGTTGGTCCCTGTGGAAAGTACGGTGAGGACTGTCTGCTTATTTTGCTGTGCCACAGAAAGTCATTATTCTAGGTTATGGGCCCCGACTGCCCAGGATTGGAGGTAAATTCAGAATATTAGGATAAAGTAAGCTGCAGCAACTAAGTGATACAGCAATAAATAAAGATAAGGAAATATAAGAAATGGCTTTCAATAGCGATTCGGACAAATCTGATTTACCAGTCTTGGAAACTGAAGATGAAGAAGAAACAATCGAGTATGCATTGGCTGTAAAATGGCTTCTATTCCGTGCAAGCGTGGCTACAAATCACAGGACCAATAAATGGAATTCTTCACTCAACTTGATCAAACAAAACAGAAACATTATCACAGCCAATGGACATAATGAAATCAGAAGGTGATGGATCTTTTCTGTTTCCTAAGATGTCACCAGGAAGATAACTGTGAGAAAAGTTCTGTATGTGAAGAAACTCACCGAGCAAGGTAACAGTCCAAGGTAAGAATGGTTTTATAAAAAAAAATATATATATATATATATATATAAATATATAAAAAAAAAAAAGGGGAATATTTACCTGCAAACGCTAATATCAGAGATGAATATGTTGGCGCTATATAAATCCTGTTCAATATTAATATTAATGAACTTTATCAGCTGGACTGCAGTGAAATGATTAATATAGCCAAAGAGGAGAAACATTTAAATTGCATCCACACTTGGCACAGACGACTTGGTCACAGAACTCCTGACACAAGGAAATATTTGAGAAGAATTATGCGAGTGGTCTAAAGATTAATAAGTGTGAGCAAATAATGACATGTACAAGCTGCAATAAGGGAAAGATGACAAGAAAAACTTTTCCAAAGCAACAACTAGTGTTGGTGTTCAAATTCCTTATATTCGACCCAAATATGGCTGTTCGAATTCGGATAGACCCGACCCGAAAAACACGGGATTTGTGAAAAAAAAAAAATTGAAAAAACTGTGTTTAAAAAAAAACAAAAGTTATTTTTAAAGTAATTTATTGAATGTTTGTGTTTTTCTAACTTTTTTTTACAGGTTTTCCCACAATGACATTATAATTCCCCCGCCTGTGCAGGAATCCTCCTGTCATTGTGGGATCTCCGGGCACTATAGGTAATAAATGGGGACCCTATTCATCACCTGTAGTGCCCTGTATTCTTAGATTGAGAAACTCTCTCCAAGGATACATAGTAGAAGCACAGCTTGGCAATAGCAATTGCTGCTGCAGCGCTGTACTATGTGTTGTTGGATAGAGAACTCTCCCCAACAATACATACAACTAGTAAATCACATTGCTCTTGCAGCCCTTAAAAGACCCTAAAAAAACCCAAATTCTTGCATTATTGACTTCAATGGTTTCGAATTCGGCATTTAATCACCCAGAGAATTTCTCACTATTCAACCATCACTAATGATTGCACCGGATACTCCTCAATCTACTTACTGTACAACAAAGATGAGGCACCAGAGAAGTTAGAGCGATATCTAGACCAAGTATACAATAAGTTCAGCAGAATGCTCAGAGTACTCCGCACAGACAAAGGTACTGAATATACAAGCCAAGCTATTGTCAGAAAACATGGAATTACGTTCCAGACTATTGTACCATATCACCCGGAACAACATGGGGTAGCGGAATGAATCGGACGCTCTGTGGGGGTGGAAGGAACATGATTGTGATGCCAATATGGCCACTTACTGGGGAGAAGCGATCATCACTGCATGTTATCTCCAAAATCACTTAGCAGGAAAAGCAGCAACTCCATATGAACTGTGCAACAGAAAGAAACCAGATTTGAGACACATCAGAATTTTCGGAAGTAAAGCCTATGTGCACATTCCAAAAGAATAACGTACAAAACGGGGTGCATGGCACAGGTAGGCGTACTTGTATAGTGAATCTCAAAAAGGTTACAATCAGCAGAAGTGTGATTATTGATGAAAGTTCTGTATGTTCAAGGAACTGACACAGACGGATCATACTGAGGAAATATCTATACCTGAGATACAAGAAGAAAGTGACGCAGAAATAGAAGTTACTGCAGACAATTAAAAACCTGAAACTGAACTCCAGTCAGAAGATCAGCAGGAATCAATGAAGGTATTCCCGCTGATCGTTTGTCTTCTATTGCTCGCATAGCTATTCAGGCTGAACCATGGGAAGATATGCAGAAACTACCGACACATGAGAAGTAAATGTGGATTAGATCTGTGGATGAAGAGATATGATGAACTCCAGACATTGTCAGAGCTACCACAAGGTCAATGTATCATAGGATGTAAATGGGATTTCAAAGCAAAATGTAACTCAGAAGGACACGTCCTTAGATACAAGGCAAGGTTAGTAGCAAAAGGATACTCAGAAAAATTGGTGCGGACTATGACGCTACTTCTACTCCAATCACTAAACAAAGAACTTTCAGAACACTAATGACAATGGCAGCCGTACAGAATGAAGGTGAAACATTGTGATATCATGACAGCTTTTCCTAATGGTGATATAGAAAACATTTACATGATACAGGATTTGTAAAAAGAGGAGAAGAACATCTAGCTTGCAAACTGCAAAAATCTCAATATGGACTTAAGCAAGCAGCTCGAGCATGGAACTTAGCCAAGTTACCCAACTTAAATGAACCAACTTCTTCTAAATCAGGGGTCAGCCAGATACGGCCTAGCCAGTAATTTGTTCCTGCCTAATGATGGCCAGCGGATCGGCCGGGGGGCGTTAGGAACCATCAGAGCCCCGGTGCCTCCTCCTTGCTGTGGCTCCCCCTATTTTTCGTAGCTGTTGACTGCGCTGTCCACTGCTGCGGTAAATAGGGACATGACTATGGACTTTGTACAGCGCTGCATAATATGATGGCGCTATATAAATACTGTGTAATAATAATAATAATAATAATAAAGAAACGCTCCCTGAAGGTTGCTCTGCAATGCATACGGAGGAGAGGGATGTCACTTCGGGGGCATTCCCTGGTGGCCATACAAGTTTGCTGGCCCCTGGCCCTAGATGAAAGATTTACAAGAAGCAAAGCAGACCCATGCCTATACTCTACACACATACATGGTGAATGGATGAATCTGTTAGTCTATGTGAATGATTTCATTATTACTCACAAAAGGAATGAAGAGATTGTTGGCTGCAATGCTCAATCAACATTTTGAGACCAGAGACCTTGGTGAAGTGACATATTATCCGGGAATTACCGTACAGCGTGAAAAGGACGGCGGATTTCTGTTAAATCAGCGTACAAAAATTGCTTCAACAGTTCCACACGACGGAGGCCAAAGGAACAAGCACACCATGGATACCGCTTATCCAATATTGGAAGGTGAAGATCTCTGCCATCCAATGGCCGGTACAGACAAGCAGCGGCGGCTACACGTCCAGATATTGCATCAGCCATGTCACTATACAGGCGAGTGCCTGTCAATGGGACCGGAATCCAATCAAAAGGCTTATGGGAGATCTCAAACACACAAAAAATTTAAGTTTGAAGTTGTCAGCAAATGGTGACCTGAAACTCGCAGGATATGTGGACTCTGATTGGGCGAGTGACCACGACATACAAAAATCTACAAAGGGTTATTTATTCAAACTAGGAACCCGTCCAATATCCTGGTCCAGAAGTCGTGGCTTTGTCTTCTACAGAAGCTGAATATATCTCTGCTGTCTATGCCAGTCCAGAAGTCGTTTGGTTACAGCGGTCACTCAAGGATTTTGGACTACCGGAACCCCAGCCTACGGTCTTATATGAGGACAATGCTACCAGGGAGAAGGATAATGCAAGAACCAAGCACAGTGATGTCAGACACCATTATATTGTGCTTACATATTGTGGGAAAATGATTGCTGAAGCATTGACCGCTCAGACGAGACATTATTCTAACAGTAACACCCCAATGATCTGTTTGGCTATCTGTAAGGGTGACATTCTTCCCACTGGCCACCACACTAATATACTGTGAGCTGTAGATATGATAAGTATAGCCGGGGTTCCCTGAAGAGCTGGAAGTTATTTCCAGGGTTCCTCCATGTGAAAAGGTTGGGAAACTCTGATGTAAGGAATAGCAATACCTAAATAAAATAAATACATTTCAGTTTCACCTACCTCACCACAGGTCACCCCCAAGGTTGGTCGCTCTATGCTCCTTACTCATGGGATTGAAAACTTTCCATCATAAAACACCAGCCTGGTACTGTTTGGTCCAAAACCATACTCAATTCCCTGCTAAGGAATTGTGATTATTTCCTTTCTCTTTTTCCCCCATTATGCTACAATACTTTAATAAAAGCTATTTAATGTACAGCGCTGCATAATATGTTGGCGCTATATAAATCTT
Organism: Pyxicephalus adspersus; assembly: GCF_032062135.1. Taxonomy (NCBI): domain Eukaryota; kingdom Metazoa; phylum Chordata; class Amphibia; order Anura; family Pyxicephalidae; genus Pyxicephalus; species Pyxicephalus adspersus. Next base: position 2,174,790 of record NC_092865.1, on the reverse strand, counting down.
GCTTATTATTATTATTAATAATAAAAGAATATTAAAAACCCAGTATTTAACCCTATAGACTACCACATTAGCAACTCAATATAGCATTCTCATTATAGGTATAATACCCGAGGAAGCCCAGACCTGGCGAAACGCGTCGGGTAATCGACTTACGTATACGACATAATTACCAAACATTTGTATATTCTGGTTAGAAGGTAAATGTCCAGTGCCCTTATGGGGACAAACTGGTAATGACCAGGACCCAAGTCTTAGGTCATACCAAACTGCTTTAATTTGTGAAATGTATAATGAGATTTTATCATGAATACAACTGAAATTATTTGCCTAAAAACCCTACTTTCCGTCCTATTTTCTCATTTTGATTATCCCTGGGGTTGGCTCTATCCAAGGCCTACGTCTATTATACCTCCACCAGTTTAATATTCTCTGTTCCTGTTTATATTTCTTGCACATAATTGGCTGCAGTCAGGAGAGATTTTTTTTAATTCTAAGTTATATAAAATATCCTTTGCATGGTGATACAATTTGTGAAACACTTTGTGAACATCTTCTATTCCTTTAGTACAGGGATGTCCAAACTGTATGGGGGCCGACCATTCAGCACAGGGTTAGTGTAGGCGCCCACCAGGGTGACCTCCTTGTGCATGGAGTCCGGCGTCAGTGCGGGAATCAGAGTGGGCGTGGTCCAGGTCCCGCACAGGACACGCCCACTATAATGACATAGGGGATTCCCTGTGCACACATGGGGACTCCCATCCTGCACAGTAGCGTGCCGATAATTGCAAGGCGGTTGATCAACTAATGAAATATAAAATAACTTTTCTGTACGCGTGTATTTTATACTGTGGCCAACAGTGCTGGCGGGCCGCATAATATTGATTTCATGACAAAGGCTGCGGGCCGGTGGAAATCTGAAATTTGGACATGCCTGCTTTAGTAAATTAACCCAATTAAAGAACAAATCTGTGAAAAGTTTCTTTTGATGTAACCTCTGTCAGTGTGAACCCCATACACAGCCTTGTTATCATTATATGGCGGGATCACAGAGCAAGCACAGCAATGTCTGCAGCCTCCGGCTCGGATAAATAAAGGAGGAGTAATATTTGTCTGTTTGTATTGCAGTCAGCTACAACAACCCGGACACAAGCAGGCTGCTGTACTTATTTCTTGGTAATCTCTGGCCCAGGATTTGTTCCTGCACAGCAGGAGGGGATCACACAAATCGCCTTGCAGGAGCCATCGCAGCAAATCTGTGCTATAATTTGTGTACCTGGCCTAATATGTTGGCGCTATATAAATCCTGTTTGTTATAATAACATATAGCTATGGCATAGAACATCAGCTAATATATACAGAACACAGCTCTGGCTGATCTATAGATATTGCAAAGGATTTGTAAATTTGACACGGCTTCCTTTTCTATTCTGAAGCAATAAGGATTTGTTTGAAAGCGTCCTTTCCAGAAATGGAGGGTTGGTGCTCATTATAACCACCCGGTAAAATCTCAGAATTCTAGGAAAGCTGCACGGACAGGGAGTTCCATCTCATTGCAGGCGAGGTGTCACATTCTGACAATCACAAAGAAGAAGAAATACATTTGGGGCAATTTCTATGCAGTTGTGGAGTTTTTTATATTTATATTCAGATTGGCGGTGAGGTTGCAGCGCAGTTAATGGGGACGGGGAGCGCTCGGCAGTTCAGTATCATTTAAAGACAAATTTGGAAATGCTGCTTCTTAGAAATCCAAGCAGCCCCTCCATTAGAAACTAGCAAAGTTCCTCTTTTAGAATAGCGCACATTATATCAGTGATGAGAACTGAGCAGGCATGTGCACAGAAAAGTTCCTCTCCTGGGATTTCCTGGCATTTTCCTCCCTGCAGGGGGTTCTTGTTTTCTATGAGCAGAGAGATCACCCATTCCATAATGACTTCTAGCAGTTACATGTCCATCACATATCTCCAATTTGGACACCCATTACCCTCAGTGCCTGAAATCTGAACATAAGAAGCTCTGTATGATGACCCTGCGGCAGGCTGACATTACAGATATACACAGAGTATGGGAAGGAGAATTCATCAATTACTCATTTGTATTGGAATTAAATATGAATGTTACTAATACGCAGCACGGTGGCTCAGTGGTTAGCACTCCGGCATTTGCAGGGCTGGGTCCCAGGTTGGAATCTCGGCCAGGACACTATCTGCATGGAGTTTGCAGGTTCTCCCTGTCTGGTTTTCCTCCGGGTACTCTGGTTTCCTCCCACATGGAGAGATAATTATTACATGCAAATCCTGAGTAATAATATATTTCTCTAATGAGATGAGCTGACCGGTTTCTGGTCTCAGCCCAAACCACAAATGTTGGGTATAGAGTTCAAGTGGATTCAGGGCAGAATGAAAATGCAAAACCTGTGGGTAACAGAAAAAAGATTTGGCTCAGATTCCTGCCATGAAATGAATACTTCCACTGATGTGACTTTATATAATTCTAGCACTCACTAACCGTATTCAGCTGGGCAGTGCAGGGTTCAGGCTGACATTACTTTCTGCTGGAGGAGTTTTTCTGCATCTTCTAACAGACAGAAATCTACTGATGAGCTCACCTGTGCATCTGTCAGGAGATCTGCAAAACCTGAACTGGGGCAGCTACAGAACCTGGAACACTGAGATCCATTTCTAGTACATGGGAGCGAATATTTGTTACAAAGAATATTCATCTTACTACTGCAATGGAATGACGTCCAACTTACACTGCTCCCAGGTGCTCAGTTCCAAGCGTTATCTACCTGGGAATGGTGAGAAGATACTGACAAACATTTATTAAAATGCTCCAGTAAATATTTATATTATATATAGTATCATGGGCTCATCCGCTGTATTTCATTCACATTGTAACTGCTTTGCAAATCCATGCAATACTTGCGGAAAGCATTCCCATTCAAGTCTATGAAGGTTGTTCACTCCCAGACATTGGGCTGATTTATTAAAGCTCTCCAAGGCTGGAGAGTATACATTTTCTGCAGTGAAGCTGGGTGATCCAGAAAATCTGGAAGGCATCTGGTCCAGGATTGAAAACTTTTGCTCCCCTAGCTTTCTAATTCCGTCTAAATTTCCATGCAAAAAGCGGTACATTTTTTTTTTTGCATGGAAATTTATTTTACATTGTAGGGTATAATTCTTAGGCATAACTTATAATTATATATATATTATATGAAAATTTCAACAGGACGACAACAGAGCAAGGTAAGTGGGATTTTTTTAGGTTAAAGCGACCCCGAGTGTGACTCGGGATTACCGCTAGGGGGGCTAACAAATAGCAAATGACTTTTAGGAAATCCATTCCAGGTTTGCTGGATCACCCAGCTTCACTGCCCTTTTTTTAATTCAGCTGTGTATGCAGTTCTGTTGCTTTTAGAAAGAAGTAAACTGCTGCTGTATACTAGAAGTCTGGACTTTAAACCTAAGTCTATACCGTTAATGAAGCCCTGATTAGTGTAATCCCCAAACCAAGCAAAGATTCTACTAATCTAGCTAATTATCGCCCAATTAATGAGCAAGATATTAGCAACCTGTCTTAATTCCTCCCATGGCTTTATATATATCAAGAATAAAAAGGTTCCCTATGCTATAATTTAGATCCTGAGCAATCTATACAACTCAATTCTTCAATCTGATTGGGAAAGGTAGCGTTCAGAACTTTTTCTATTTGGGTATTATGGTGTTTGGCCCTTTCTTCCTCAATATCTTGTCTTCCATTGGAACACTCAATCGCTTCCCTGCCTAGGCAGTAAATGAACATCTAGCCAGCAATCCCAATATCTGGCCGACTTCCCTCCTTTGGCCGGCTGATCTCCCCACTGTCATGGTTTGGCTTTATCCCGGCTTTATCCCGGCTTTATCCCATCTTCTTTATCTCTTTCATACATTATCCATCCCAATTTCCCAATTCTTCAATCTGATTGGGGTAAGGCAGCTCCCTGATGCTCCTCTTACTAAAAGCCTTTGACAATCTATTATGGGAATGTCTTATTTCCCATTTGGGCATTATGGACTTTGGCCCTTTCTTCCTCAATATTTATTCTACTTCCTCAGCACCAATCACCATGAAAGGTTAGAGATCACCTAAAGTATCAAAAGAAGCAAATAGCATGGCTGTCCCCTCTCCCCACTGCTTTTTGGCTTGGTGATAGAACCTTTAGCTATTGCAATCCATTCAAACCCCGAATACCAAGGAAAGAAGACCAAGGAAAAATGCGGAAGTGAAGAATGAAGATGGCGGCACTTCCTTGGCATTTAGGAATTCCAGGACGACGCGGGATCGGATTGCGGGAAGGACCAGCGCCATGGAGGGACCTGCGGGATTAAAGGTAAATGTAATTTGTTGGTTTTCGGTTTTGTTCCGCTTTAAGAAAGAAAAGACAAACTGAACAACAGCGATCATGGAAGGATTTTCATTTTCATGCTCCCCCCACAACATCCTTCTCTGCCCAAGACATTGCCACCTACTTGTGATCCAGCAAACCTGGAATGGATGGGCTAGCAAATAGAAAATGACTTTGAAGAACCCCATTCCAGGTTTTCTGGATCACCCAGGTACACTGATGACAATGTATCCTCTCTAGGCTTTGAGAGCTTTAATGAACCAGATTCATTGATCCTGAATTGGTGTGATTGCTGGGAATCCCTTTTTTCATCCTTTTCCCATCTCTGTGCTGCTGATTGCCTGCAGCCTCCTCCTGTCCATACGCTGCACATCATTGCTCTGGACCAGCTTTCTCTGAGAACTGTGAAGTCTGTACAAGGAGAACATGTGACACGGTGACAACACTAAAGCACAATAGGAGAGAGTTGTCACCCCATCACAGAAACGCCTCAGAATAAACCCCGATGGCAGGATCACCGAGTATTAATTTATTAATATTTGAAGATTAAATAATAATGACATATTATATGAGATTTTAGTGTTTGGGTTTAGATCTTCAGCTGGAGTCACCAGAAGTGTCAGGTGAGTGAATCTGATTGATAGGAGCAGTTTAAATGGGGTGAATGTTAGCGTCTGATGTCTAACAAGGCGAGACGATATAGAGAAATCATTTCATTTACATGAGAAGACAGAAAAGGGAATCCAGCGAAGGAGTCCGGGGATTATCCAGGAGGAGAGTTCAAAGAGAATATTGCAGCGGAGGAGGATGAGAGAAGTGATCCCAACATGGATGACATATAGAGCCCAATAATAGAATAATCCCCATTGTAAGGCTGCTCTGTGAACTCCATCATAGGCAATGAAAATGGAGCTGTATGTGGAAGGAGCGGCCAATTATTATTATACAGGATTTATATAGCACCAACATAAGACACGGCGCTGTACATTAAATAGGGATCACTTCCCAAAGAAGGAATGTATATTGAGAATGTAATTAAATTCAATGTGGGCTGCACAAAGGATAGCTGATCCCTTCCTCTATAGCAGGGTTTCCGGACTATTTTACTATAGGGGAACCCTGAAAATAACTTTCAGGTCTTCAGGGAACCCCGGCTATAATTCCTATGTCCACAGCTCACAGTATATTAGTGTGGGGGTCAGTAGGAATAATTCCTCTTACATTGCTGACCAGTGGGAAGAATGTCACCCTTACAGATAGCCAAAAAGATCAGCAAATTGCTGAGGGAACCCCTAGCTACGTGATCAGCACCCCTACAAATAACATCTCAGTATATGGCAGGGAGCTGTATGTAAACCCCAACAATAAACCTTTCTTATTCCCTCAGTTTTGGTGTGTTTTATATTGCAAAGTTTTTTTATAATATCTGTTCAATGAGAGCAAAAAACATCTGTTGATCCTGCCATGAATTCTTGTAAGCTGATAACGTGCCGCTCTCCTATCAGTTACATTGTTCCTGGCTATACTCTACAAAATCCATACGTTCCCTGTGATAAAAATAAATAATAATCAGGGCCAACTGTGACTGCTTACACAATATATTGACTATTCACTGTATTCATCCAACCATCCAGGTGAAATAGGAAAATGTGAATTTGATTTGTGCACATTTGGATAACTAAAGGTATTCTTCACACTGACTAGAGCAGAGTTTCCCTACCAGGATTCCTCCAGGGGGCGCTGGGTGTTCCTGGGGCAATGAGCAGTTTGCCCCTCTCAGGTCAGTGTAAGTGACCTGGCTGGTGGCACCAAGGGGTAACAATGGGCCTACATGCTGCAATACCTAAAGGAAGCAGAGCCGAGGACGGGTTTAACAATCATAGCAGTCAGCTCAGCCAAAACTTATTTTTAGATTTCCATGCAGATCCTTTAGCTCGCAGATCCTATACTCAGCAGATCCTATATCTAGCAGATCCTATATCCCACAGATCATATAACTCACAGATCTTTTAGCTTGTAGATCCTATAGCTCACAGATCCTATATCTAGCAGATCCTATAGTTCGCAGATCTTATATCTGGAAGATCATATAACTCGCAGATCTTAAATCTCACAGATCATATAACTTGCAGATCTTATATTTTGCAGATCCTATAGCTCACAGATCATATAACTCGCAGATCTTATATCTCACAGATCATATAGTTTGCAGATCTTATATCTGGCAGATCCTATATCTCGCAGATCCTATATCTTGCAGATCATATAACTCGCAGATCTTTTAGCTCATAGATCCTATAGATAGCAGATCCTATAGCTTGCAGATCTTATATCTGGCAGATCCTAAAGGTCGCAGATCTTATAGCTCACAGATCCTATATTTCGCAGATCCTAGAGCTCACAGATCCTATAGCTCACAGATCCTATATATCGCAGATCCTATATCTTGCAGATCTTATAGCTTGCAGATCCTATATCTCGCAGATCTTATAGCTTGCAGATCCTATAACTTGCAGATCCTATATCTCGCAGATCCTATATCCCACAGATCTTATAGCTGGCACATCCTAAATATCGCAGATCCTATATCTTGCAGATCTTATAGCTCGCAGATCCTTTATCTTGCAGATCCTTTATCTTGCAGATCTTAAATCTCTCATCCAATGTCCCCCGAAATAAGATACTTCCAGCTCTAGTTCCCATGTCATAGTTTGGCCATTTTACCAATCTGTGATTTTCCTGTAAGGCTCGGTATATTATCGGGATTCCGCGATTATTCTGATTTGTCCCAGGAAACACTCTGGCTATTTGTGGCAGAATATAAAGCTCTGTGGTGGGATGACTTCATAAGATAATAAAAACTCCGCACAAATAAAGGCCGCACATCATGACAATCCTAAATGTCCCAAACTTTGCTGTAACGTCCATTTGGCTGGGAATGATTGAAGATCCAACACGGCTGAAACGTTTATTCCAAGGATTCCCCATGGTAAAAGATTTATAAACACCGTGTATTGTGTTACAACAAGATCTCTAGAAATAATATTACCGTGTATTACTGTGGGATCTCCTCCAGAATAATGGTTACATTGGATCACATTGGAATCTAAATCAGATATATGATTAGATTGGATCATATTGGATCTATAGTGGAAATATTATGATATTGGAATACATTGTTATCTCTATCAGATATATGATTATATTGGATCACATTGGGATCTATATTAGAGATGTGATTAGATTGGATCACATTGGGATCTATATTAGAGATATGATTAGATTGGATCACATTGGGACATATATCAGGTTATTACAGTGGAATACATTGGATTTATATCAGAACTATTATTACATTGAGGTCTATGATGAAATGATCATTAAATTGGATCGCATTGTAATCTCTATTAGATCATTACATTGGATCACACTGGATCTATATCAGATATAGGATTGGATCACATTGGGAATTATTGTTACATTGGAATACATTGTTATCTATATCAGATATATGATTACATTGGAACATTATCGGAATTATTATTCTATAGGATCACAATGGATCTCTATCAGATATATGATTGGTTCACATTGGGTCTATATCAGATTATTGGATAACATTGGATCTCTATCGGAATTATTGTTGCATTGGATCAGATTGAATCCCTATCAGATCATTACATTGGATCCCTATCAGATCATTACATTGGTTCTCTATCAGATTATTGGATCACAATGGATCTCTATCAGATATATGATTGGATCACATTGGATCTCTGTCAGATTATTGGATGACATTGGATCTATATTAGAATTATTGTTACATTGGATTTCTATCAGATTATTGGATTTCTATCAGATTATTGGATCTCTATCGGAATTATTGTTGCATTGTATCGGACGAGGCCCCGATGTGTCACACAATAACACACAGCACAACCTCTCGCCACCACACCCCGGGCATCCTATTGGCTGAAAGAGGCACTGAACACGCCCCTAAATTGATATTCTGGACATTTTGGCTAATCAGGACTCGGCCCGAGATGCGAGGCGTGAGCAGGGGCGGGGGAAGAGGCGGAGACTGAGCCCTGACTGGTCGCTTGGCGCTGCCTTTCTATTGGTCGTCTATTTGAGATGCAGTGCGCAGACGCAGGGGCCAGAAAACGAAAGGCGGCGTTGAAGGAAGCGGTGAACGGACAGCTGGATTATTGGGATATAGCAGAGCGAACAGCGGCTACACAACACGACCGTCTCGGTGACCCCTAACGGGGACATTGTCTCACAGAGACAAGCCCAATCCCGGGATTGCTGGATCGGTCACTAGGGGTGCTTGGGGTGTGCTGTGTATTTGGGGGAGGGGGATCGGTCACTAGGGGTGCTTGGGGTGTGCTGTGTATTGGTTGGGATTGCAGCCAATGTTTCTGGTGATTGGACAGATGTGTGGGGGGTGCACATTCTATGCAGGCTGATTTTTATCTCTCATAGATTTATACTGACTTTAAAATCATTGTATTTATTGCTTTTTGTTTCTGTCTGCAGCTCCTCAGATAGTGAGCACCCCATCTGGGTGTAAGACCTCAGGATGGCGGGAGAAAACGAAAACCCCAACCCCAGCTCGAGGATCATGACCTTCTACCCCACCATGGAAGAATTCAAGAACTTCAAGCGCTATATAGCATATATAGAGTCTCAGGGAGCGCACCGGGCCGGACTGGCAAAGGTAATTTGGGGAAAATCAGGTCTGTGAGGCTGTGCTCTGTGCCAGAGCTGGAGAAATCTCAGTACTGCAGTGCTCAACCCAGATAATATTTTAAGTTGGGTGGGAAGTAGCTGTAGCCGGGTGGTGGCCCCGGTATTGTGACCAAACTCATCAGTAACCACCCAAAAACAGCCGGATGGTTACTGAAAAGTGCTGGGTGGTGCCTCATAGGTTTCTCTACCTTTCATAAGACTCCATAGCTGTACACCATGCTTCAATAACTCACTTTCACTAGTCCTATCCTTAATACAGTGTAAGGTCACTCTATGGTGACATTTCTGTTGTAGATCTTCGGGGTAACGGCCTTGGCCGCACCAGGTGACGTCTGTCCTTATTCTTTTTAATAGTTCATCACTTTCTGAATAAATCTGATCTTTGCCCTGCAGGTGGTTCCTCCCAAAGAATGGAAACCTCGTGCCTGTTACGATGACCTGGATGATCTAGTGATTCCCGCGCCCATTCAGCAAGTGGTGACCGGTCAGTCCGGACTGTTCACACAGTACAATATTCAGAAGAAACCAATGACTGTCAAAGAATTCAGACGTATAGCAAACAGTGACAAGTAAGTGTCCAGCATATGTGAATGTGTCCCTGCCTCGTGATGTCACTTGCTGGCCTTCATATGTGTGACATGAAAAAAGGATTTTTATATCCAGCGTGCTGTCACTGCAGGTGTTACCGGAATACAGTAGTTTATTGCAGTGTCCTTCATGTATGGAAATGTCTTATGGAAATGTCTTATACATGACACCGGCCCTGCCTTTAGCTTTGCTGACCCTCACAATACATGGCTTAAGCTGGATCATCGGGGCAAAGTCATTTATTAAGCTCCCACTGATGTTATAAATATTAAGATATCCAATAATAAACGTGACAAAAATGTACAAACTTTACATTTCCTATTGTGTTGTATTGGCAGATGTTGGGTTTCCTGCTTTGCATTTGGTTTTGTTTGTTTGTAATTTTTGTACACTGAGGGATGCGGTTACTTTGAATGGTGCCAATATTCAAAACGGGTACATTCTGTCTGTGGTTCACCTCCTTCACTGGCAGCATGGTGCATATTTGTACTCTGGTATGGCTTGTATGTAAACCCTGATAATGAGCTTCTTATTTGCTCCCTGGTAAATAACATTTATGTATGGTCTGAGCAGATAAATTCCTGTGCTGTACTGCTATCAGTTACATTGGAATGCCGACAAAACCCCATCTCAGTTATGGAAAGCAGGTGCTTTACAGTTCTGTCCTGGCATCATAACTCTGCACCCTCATTGCTAACCTATGGTGATTGTCGCTCTAGGACAGACAGTGTTTGCAAGATTTCCTGGGAATAATAAATGGAGGGGTTGGAGCCTGAATGGGGAAAAAAAACTCATCCAGCTACCACATTGCTCAGCTGCTTTTCAGGCCTTTGTATTTTGCATGATATACAAATCTTTATAGATTTTACATTTATTATTTCTTCCCCTTGCACAGGTATTGTACTCCTCGCTACCATGACTTTGAAGACTTGGAACGTAAATATTGGAAAAATCTGACATTCAACGCTCCGATTTATGGTGCTGATGTTAACGGGACCCTCTATGATAAGGTAAAAATAAAAACCGCAGGAGGAATTTATAAAATCTGACAAAGTGGTCTGATGTGATGTCTGGGTGCTGACACCTTCTGAGTCAGAATTTTTATTGGCTGGTGGAGTAATGAAAGATGAATCGTCTTTGTGTGGGCTGTGTAAATTCTGATTTGTAGCAGTTTAGAATGGTGGTTAGATAACTCTCATTCTAATATGATATCCTGTAGTCTGCATTCTGTGCCTTACGTTTTGTTTCTCTGTTTCTCAGCATGTGGAGGAGTGGAACATTGGCCACCTCAACACCATCCTGGATGTGGTGGAGAGGGAGAGCGGTATCACCATAGAGGGTGTGAACACCCCATACCTGTATTTTGGTATGTGGAAGACCTCCTTTGCCTGGCACACTGAAGATATGGATCTGTACAGTATCAACTACCTGCACTTTGGGGAACCCAAATCATGGTGAGCATAACTAAGCCTGTATGTTGTCTCATAGCTAATCTTCAGATTATAAAATGTTTCAGTATCTTTTTTTTTTTTTTTTTTATTTTTTTTTTTTAAATATCATTTTTGTGTTTTAGGTACACAATTCCTCCAGAACATGGCAAGCGATTGGAGAGATTGGCAAAGGGTGAGTCTTATGGACTGGTCTGAGGGGAGGGCGATGGGGTTAATTAACTGAATCCACCTTCGGAAGCTGGAATCCTTGTCTTCCTACTAATAAAGATATAAACTATATTAGACCGGTACTCTTTCATGTCTAATGGCTGTTTTCCTATTTGTTGCACAGGATTCTTCCCTGGCAGTGCTCAGAGCTGTGAAGCTTTCCTTCGTCACAAGATGACAGTCATCTCACCCTTCATCCTGAAGAAGTATGGCATCCCCTTTGATAAGGTAAGGGTTGAGGGCACATATAGTCAATCTTTAATATACATTGGACCTTTCAAAGCAGTGAGCGTTCTACTTTACCAATGTCCTAATGTTATCTTATCCTTCCAGATCACTCAGGAGGCTGGCGAGTTCATGGTCACTTTCCCATATGGATACCATGCTGGATTCAACCATGGCTTCAACTGTGCTGAGTCCACCAACTTTGCTACATTAAGATGGATTGAGTATGGGAAACAAGCTGTTTTGGTAAGCGGAGGTTTGTTTTTTTCTGTGGTTAAACATAAGGTTGTGTGTGGCTCCAGGCAGAGATCAGCAGTGTAGATGCATGAACAAGACCAAAGGCTGCATATTTAATAATTGGGGTTTCCCCGCATGCCTTAAATTATACAAAATGTACAGTTATCCTTTTAAACTTGACCTGAAAACTTTTCTTTGACTCATAACAAGGCTAGTTATTTAAAGTCCAAAGACCAAATGTTCCATCTACAGACTCGCAGCTAAAGGTCACATAGGTGTCTGGTCATTTAAAGATGCCAATTTAAATGACATTCACTAGCAATGTGTCTACATAGAGATGAAATCAATAGATGGCTGATATGCATGAACCAACTAAAGGGCAGGTTGAGGTGTGCTCATTGCTTAACGTGAGGTTTGGTTCCTTAGGCCTTAGAATTCATGTCTCACTGCAATGTTAATTGGTGAGTCAAATCCCTGTTAGTTCTGGAGATCTGACATATAAGTTGTCTGAAAGTGTCCTAGAGATGTATAGTCCAGAGAAGGGCTCAATATTACAATAATATAAAGTTAAAGCCGAACTATACAGAAGGAGTGAGTTAGAGAGACACTTACTTTAATGCACTGATGTGGACTAAACTTTTTTTGAATAAACCTCTTCAACTCCCATGCTTACCCCAATATTGTGTTTGCAGTGTTCCTGCAGAAAGGACATGGTGAAGATCTCAATGGATGTTTTTGTGCGCAAGTTCCAGCCTGAGCGTTATAAACTCTGGAAATCTGGAAAAGACGTCACAGCCATTGACCACACTATGCCCACTCCGGAGGCAGCGGAATTTGTTGATGAACAAAATGAATCCGATCAAAAGAAAAGGTCGGTGGTGGTTTAAGCTTCTTTGTTTACGGTATATTAACGGTCAAGTGGTAAATGGTCCATTGTGCTGCTTTTGTAATGTAGTTAACCCCATTCTCCTTTATTAGTGTGACCAAACACCGCATTGGAACCAAAAGGCACAGAGTGTGTTTGGAGGTCCCAAAGGAGCTAAGCCAGGATGAGGACTTCAAGGATGTGCAGTGTGATATGGAGACCTGTAAGGTGAATGAAGTCAAAGAGGAGAAGTGCAGCCTGGAGGACACAGAACCGGGTATGTCACTGGCTGAAAAATCAGAATTGTCAAAGCATCTGAATTCTACATAATCTTGACATTTTTCCATATGCAGAATATGATGCAAATTATCTGCGTTCTTTCATTCTAATTTCTGTATATTGGCCATTTCAGGGTCTTCTGGACAACAATATGAAACTCTGAAAAATGTGGAAAACTTTGGAATGACAGACAGTTACACCACATTCTCCAATCCGGCCAGCCCATCTTCTAGTGCTGGCAGCTCCTCTTCATTGCAGGACAGCGCCCCAGAAAGTGCTGTCTCATCGGACACTGATTCCGACGCACAGCAGAGATCAAGGCCTGGGAAGTCAGGTGCTGTGCGCAGACATGCTAAAAAAGGAAAAGCTGCAGCGCTAAAGAAAACCAGCCTTACCGAACATCAACTGGAAAATGTAAGTGCCAGTTGTGGAATTTAACTAAAATCTCAGATGTTTTCCCACCGTATTATAAAAGTTTTATTTTAATCTGCAGTTTTCATCTGTTGATCTTGCAATGAACATCCTAATTCAGGTAGTTCTTGGAAATGGGTCCGCTCCCAGTTGTGGCCCCCACATTGTCATCCTGTCACAAGGGCTTCCTTTAGTGAGGACAGGTGGCAATGCCAATGCATTTTACACAGCATGGCCGACTATTCTCATGAGGAAACTGCCCACAGAAATGCCATCTCTGATAAGTATCGTAGACAGGAAGTTGCTGCAGGAAATAAACAAGCTCTGACATGAAACAAAGGTTGGCTATTGCATGATGCACGAAGCATACCAAATGTCATTGATGTACACAATCTACTTCTAGACTTCTGGCAACCCAAACAAAAGTGCCTAAAGCTAAATCACAGGCTTCTCTTGCATGGCATTGTGCACCAAAGTCCATGCAATGAAATTGGATGGTGGGCAGATGAAATTGTTATAACAGTAGTGACAATCCTTTGAATAATATATGGCAGATCCTTCCCAGTTAGGCTAGCACTTTGCCCTAATTGAGGACTTTTAGAATTTTAACTTGGGTATATGCAAGATCATCTTACTACCTGCATTGTATATATTGTGGACTTTTCAGAAACTAACTTTACCGTGTTACACATGGAATGTGTGAAATATATATTATAAAATCTCCAACTTGTCTTTTCTTTTCCCTATTCTTAGTCTGACTGTGAAGCACAAACCAAGACCGATATGACCCCTGTAGCATTCCAGCTGAAAACAAAGCCACTGATACCAGAGATGTGCTTCACAACCACAAGTTGCAACACTGAGCTGAACCTGTCCGCTCCATTTCTGGAAGACGATGGAACCAGCCTGCTGATCTCCTGCAAAAAGTGTGGAGTTTGTGTACATGCAAGTAAGTGCCAGCTATTCTAAGGCAGGGAAACCATTCAATTGTATGTCTAGAAATCTTTATTTTTTTCAGACAATCTGATGAGGTATTGCACAAATGTCATTTTGTCAGACATTGTACTGACCTCTTCCTTTCTTCAGGTTGTTATGGTGTGCCCAAAGACCAAGCTGTGGAGGGCTGGATGTGCTCTCGCTGTGAAGAAGATGCCATCACCCAGGTAAGCTGGCCAGTGCCACCCTCCAATTAGACTGCACTGATTATTTTTTCTGTCAATCCCTTCCTAAATTACATTCTTCTCTTCATAGGACTGCTGCTTGTGTTCTCTCAGAGGTGGAGCATTACAGAAGGCCAATGATAACCGGTATGTATTCTGGAAGTGCAAAGCCTTCATAATAAACTCTGTTTGTAGACCATTTATTGCATTGCAATGTACAATCGTGCTGCATAATTGCATTTTTAATGCTGAATTCTCTCTGACAGATGGGTGCATGTAATGTGCGCTGTGGCCGTTGCTGAAGCAAAATTTGTGAACATTGCAGAGAGGCGTCCCGTAGATATCAGCAAAATCCCCCTGATGAGGTTCCGACTGGTAGGTGCTGCACTGGCTTTTGAGGGAGGGGGTGTGAGGAATTTTTTGCAGAACGCTGACCTCTTCTATCTTTGCTCTAGAAATGCGCTTTTTGCAAGAAGAGACGAAAGAGGGTGGCAGGGTGCTGTGTTCAGTGCTCACGTGGCAGATGCCCCACGTCGTTCCATGCCACATGTGCTCAGGCCGCTGGTGTGATGATGCAGCCGGATGACTGGCCTTTTGTCGTGTTCATAACCTGCTCCAGACACAAACCCTCCCTGAATGAGGTAATGAGGATTTATTAAAGCTCTTCACCACCGATTGTAAAGAGATTAGAAGATGTAGGATTATTGGTACTTCGCATAGAAGCCAGGACATAAACCCCAGAATCTTATCCTCCTCTCCATTCAGTTTGTGTTTGTCTTTTTTAGCTGGTAGGGTTTATACCTGACTTTCATATTTTCTGCATTATGGCTTGTTACCAGTCAACCAGTAAACTAGCATTTTGCACCAGGAATGGTAGCCTACATATTCCTCCCTGTAGAACACAACCTGAAGCCTCAACTTTTTTTTTTTTCCTATTTTTACAGGGCAAAGACGCCAACAGAGACATTGTATTGGGCCAGACTGTAATTGCCAAGCACAAGAATGGTCGCTACTACCAGAGTGAGGTGGTCAAGCTGACAAAGGAGACCTTCTATGAGGTCAATTTTGATGATGGCTCTTTCAGTGACAATCTCTACCCAGAGGACATTGTGGTAAGATTTTATTCTTCCCTAGGCATGACCATTGTGGCAATGACACGACTATGGACTTTGTCTAGCGCCAACATAATAATAAAGATAATAATTCCATGCTGGGTGGGTAGGGGGATATGCAATCTGACATCTATGGGCCTGTGTGCAGCAAATGTCCTGTTGTGAAAGCCTGCAGCCAATCTGTTCTGTTCCAGAGAATCAGGAGAGGAAGAGTGTAGATCTTCCAGTCCTCCCGAGCAGACTTTCATATCACAGTTCATCTTTTTGTCTTAAGTTGGGTTCAGTAAATTCCAGAGAATGTCAGAAAAAGCTGCTTCCTATAGTTTATTCTAAGGTTTGGATTGGTCGGCACTTTTTCTCTTGGAAGCTGTCCGTCTCTTTTCATGTTGGCTTTCTTCTTCTTTTGTTACTAAAGAATGCAAACAAATTCTAATGTTCTATTTTCATTTTACAGAGCCGTGACTGTCTTAATTTGGGTCCTCCAGCTGCTGGGGATATTGTTCAGGTCCGCTGGACTGATGGCCTTGTGTATGGTGCAAAATTTGTGGCATCGCACTCTATTCAGATGTATCAGGTAAGTGTGTGCGAGTACTTCTGTAACAGATTTGTGGGCTTTTTATAGATTACCATTTTCACCTGAAACAACATTTAATACTGTGAATACGGAGGGAACACACATTATATTCATAGTCCTTATGTCCTCCGCTTCATGCTGTCCTAATTATTATTAGAGGGTAGAGATCATGCATTGGTAGGGCCGTACTGTAAGGCAGCCTCATTGGAATGGTGAGGGTGATGGGTGTTTTACAGGCCCAGAGGAACTAGGTATAAGCTGCATGGAAGTAGTCCTTCAGTGAAATCAATCAATCATATGGAGTCTGCTGTTCTTTTGACGATGGTGTCTAGAAATGATTATCAACCAGAATTGGACCCATTGCACGGGTTGTGATCAGACCAGACCTCTCTCCTCTCTGCAGGGAGTGTGACGACACTTATTCTAAGGGTGCTGGCTTATACTCTGCCCTGTCTGCATAAAATATTTGCAGTTAGGAATCGGATTCATTGGTTACACGCTGTCATTATTCATTATTTATTTTATTTTTTTAGGTGGAGTTTGAGGATGGCTCCCAGCTGCCAGCAAAGAGAGATGACGTGTACACTCTTGATGAAGAGTTACCAAAGAAAGTAAAATCCCGTCTGGTGAGTATTGATCTTAAGAACTTCTAAGGCCAAACGTGCAGCCACAGTTAGGAGGTAGTTTAATTGTTTAAACTCATTTATTTCCCCCAGCACCTCCGCCCAATATAACCCACTCATCAGCCCATGGACTTTTGTTGCCCCCCCCCCCCCATTCCTGAATGTCTGGGTTATGCCATTTCAGACGTCCAGCTTTCTCCCTCCCTAACAAATGCCTATTGCTACAAGTAGTGTTGACGGTTATTGACTGTGAATTATATTACTATTGTATTATGTCCCAGTCACTCCCTGTCAGTACACCCTGTGAATGTTTATTTTCTGTACCCCATATCCCTGCACTTTCCAATAAACAAAACTCATTTCATTTATATCATGTTTTTTTTCCCCCGGCAGTCTGTGGCATCTGACATGCGCTTCACAGAAATCTTCACAGAGCAGGAAGTCAAACAAGAAGTGAAAAGACAGCGAGTCATCAACTCCAGATATAGAGAGGACTACATTGAGCCTGCATTGTACCGTGCCATCATGGAGTAAACCTGCACTGCTTGGCGCCTCCAAAAAGAAGGCGCTGACAACCTCGGCCAACTCTGTTCTGTTGGGACCTTTTATCTTTACTGTGACTGGACTCTTTCCACCTTTTGAATTACAAGGCTTGGCGCCTGTTTGCAAAGCATGATTGGGTAAAGAACCGATTGGATGAATTGTCCCGGCTCTCCGCGTCAAACTCTTTGGCTCTTGAGCTGGCAGAGGCTCACTATCCATTCATGGAACAGTGTTACCAGTGATCTCTTCTATGCCCTCTGAAGAAGCCTTGGAAATCATCTTGGCATTCTGAACTTTTTTTCAGAGACTTGTGGTGTTGAGCGGTTTAATTCCCCCACCCAATCCTTCCTGCTGACGTGGCTTTAATTTGATAAATAGTACATTGGAGGGCCGGATTTTTGACATTTCAGGAATTTGTGTGATAATGGGGATGCGTTCCTGCTAATAAAACAAACTGCAGATTATTATGAGGCTGTGCAAAGAGTTGTATAAGATTCAAGCTTTTCTAAGATCCAGCGAGTGTCTACCTCTCGTCTAACAGCTAAACGTCTGTTACTGAAAACAATCAAAAATATTTGATACAGAATTAAAAAGAAAAAAAAAAAAGGGGGAAGGGGGGAGGTCAGGGCATCAATATTAAGATATTTCATTCTTCACAAATGAGCTTTGAACACCAGGCCAAACTACTTACATTATTTCTAACAATTTGATGAGCGACTGATGCACTGAATGGTTACAAAATACAAATAAGCTTTGAGTATCAGTATTTCATGCTTGGGGGGGGGGGGGGGGGCTTTAGTTTTCTACAGAATCTTGACACCCAATGTAGGGGTAAACCCAGAAGTTGGGGGGGAAATCGTTATTTTAGGTTGATGTCTTATCCTAAAAAAAACGCAAACCGGTTAGTTACTTTACAGAGTATATTTCTAATGCCGCGTGTGTAAGATTAGTGCTTTTAGTCCCCAGGGTGTCGCTGGTGCTCAATGGCAAAATATTTCATGATTAGACTTTTTTCATTGGTGGATTTTTTTTTTTATCTTTTTGCAGAACTGTAAGCATAGCCCTGTGTTTGACCACTTGTGGCTCTTTTTTGCTTAGGAACTAAAAGTCCCAGCATGCCTCGCAGCCAGAGCAAAGGACAACAGGTGACCAAATGCCTTTTTCAAACACATCTGTACATTTATTTTTATTACAGAAGCTCAGCTTGCCATCTCATCTGATGGTCATGGCGTGGAGACCCCGTTATCGGAACCGGTACCGACACAAATTGCTTTGCAACTTTTTTTTTTTTTTTTTTTTCTAAAGGTGCATTACTTTCTGCAGGTACTGCCTTTGCAGTATCGAACCTCCTGTGTATTGTAATAACGGAATTTTTTTATTTTCTAAACCTTTAAATTATAAGGCATCGTAGAGCATTAATTTTAGCAATAAACTTGTGTGGCGTGCAGCTATTGTGTCTGAATATTATTTGAATATATGTGGTATTTAAATAAAAAAAAAAAAACTGCATTTGTTTTTCCCAGTGTCTTGTGTTCTGATTGGGTCATTACTGGAAAGCTTTATTATTCCTGTGATTATAAAGGCCAAATCCAAGCAGATGTTCATGGTGATGGCTCTGCATTGTTTATAAAGCATCCACAAATCGATAAAAAGTAAAAACTGATTGGGGGTAAAGTTTAAAATGTGGCACTACTCCTCCTTACACCAGGTTTGATGAATGGCATTACCCAATGCAAGAATAGGACACTTGTCTATCCTGCATTGGTGTGCTCTGAGCTGGGAGTGGGGGGGATATTGCAGAAATAAATAGCCCTTC
>NC_092865.1:2145352-2155255 GCF_032062135.1 Pyxicephalus adspersus | reverse complement strand
GAGTGAATTGACAGAGGAATACTTTTTAAATAGAGCCGATTGTAAGTATATTGTCATAATTTTTTAAAAGCTGGTTGGCAAAGACCAAGCAAGCACTGTCCCTAACCAAATTGCATATAAAAAAAAAAAAAAAAAAATAAAAAATCACGGTATTGCATATTATAATCAGTAGTTACTCATAGAAAAAAAAAAAAAAAGTACAATTTTACAACACCTTGTGTGTAATGCTTATTGGCTCATGCTGAATGCATCATGGATGGAGCTTGATTTATAAATTATTCCCACTTCAGTTCGCTCATACAATTTGACGCTTCCTATTGTGACATCTGCACTTTTAACGATTGGCCACTAGGTGGCAGAACGAGTCATTGTTTTAATAGACCTGTAAAGATATTGGAGGAATTGACTAGGGGGAATAATTTATAAATAGAACCCTTTTCATGGATCTGCATATCCCTAATGCCCATGGCTACAATTCATGCTCCATTTAGAATGTCTCTATTTGTAGCCACCCTATTGTATTGTGGAGAGCTGAGACTACAAGTGTGACCACACCCATCCATCATACTCAATGCAAGAAATTGAGAAACATGGAGTTTTCTTTGCAGCTGCTCTGCTGCCCTCTACTGTGCACACAGAATTGGTGACAACGACCAGAGTTCTACATTGACTGGCTGCAAAAATGAACTTTTTGATGCAATAATATTCCGTATAATTGTGTGCTTGTTGCTCTATTTGAATTCTTAATGTCAGAAATGCAGCTTTAGATCTCTTAGGTAATTCTCTCCTAAAATGAAGGAAGTTTGGGTCCTTTAAATGGAAGGTTTCTCTCCTGTAGGCTTCAGTGAGGTTCATACATTTATTGAACTCTTCATCCAATCTGAGCACTTTCACCTATCTCAGGTTCACATCTGCCTCCGAAATGCGTGATCCTGTGCTGCTGGCACTCACCAGCACTGCACTGCCGCCCCTATTCATTCCATATGGAGCTGCACCCTCACTGCTGCCCCTATTCATTTCATATAGAGCTGCACCCGCACTGCCGCCCCTAATCATTCCCCATGCAGCTGCACCCTCACTGTCGCCCCTATTCATTTCATATAGAGCTGCACCCTCACTGTCGCCCCTATTCATTCCCCATGCAGCTGCACCCTCACTGCTGCCCCTATTCATTTCATATAGAGCTGCACCCGCACTGCCGCCCCTATTCATTCCATATGGAGCTGCACCCTCACTGCCGCCCCTATTCAATCCCCATGGAGCTGCATCCTCACCGTCGGCCCTATTCAACCCCCATGGAGCTGCACCCTCACCACCGCCCCTATTAAATTCCCATGGAGCTACACCCTCACCATCGCCCCTATTCATTTCATATAGAGCTGCACCCTCACTGAAGCTCCTATTCATTCCCCATGGAGCTGCACCCTCACTGCCGCCCCTATTCGTTCCCCATGGAGGTGCACCCTCACTGCCGCCCCTATTCATTCCATATGGAGCTGCAACCTCACCGCCGCCCCTATTCAATCCCCATGCAGCTGCACCCTCACCTTCGCCCCTATTCAATCCCCATGGAGCTGCACCCTCACCGTCGGCCCTATTCAATCCCCATGGAGCTGCGCCCTCACCGTCGGCCCTATTCAATCCCCATGGAGCTGCGCCCTCACCGCCGCCCCTATTCAACCCCCATGGAGCTGCATCCTCACCGTCGGCCCTATTCAACCCCCATGGAGCTGCATCCTCACCGTTGGCCCTATTCAACCCCCATGGAGCTGCACCCTCTCCGCCGCCCCTATTAAATTCCCATGGAGCTACACCCTCACCATCGCCCCTATTCATTTCATATAGAGCTGCACCCTCACTGAAGCCCCTATTCATTCTCTATGGAGATGCACCCTTACTGCTGCCCCTAATCATTCCCCATGTTGTCACCTTATAACAGGAAGTGGCTGCAAAAGGACTCTCATGGTGGCCTCAGAGTCATCATTCCTAATAATAAATGTAAAACTTTTAGATCAGCCTGCAGAGTTTCAGAGGTGAATTGGGGTGATGAGAGCAGAACTATTGATTATTAGCTATTATTATTATTAAACAGGATTTATATAGCGCCAACATATTACGCAGCGCTGTACATTGATTATCAGCCATTATCATATCTCCATCGGTGTATATCTCAGGACATTCCCCATATCAGATATTCCCGGACTGCCTTGTAATTAGGAATTTGTAGCCTTTAGGTTTCTGGCAGTAGGGATGAGCACTGACAAAGGGGCTTCTCTCTGCGCTGCTGGCAGCAGTACAAGCGGCTGAACAGAGTCCGGCTGTTTAATGCTCTTACTGACTGGCAGGCTTCCCTGGGAACTTACTGAGCGTTGTCACCCCCACCATTCCGACCACAATTAGTCCACACATTAGAGAGACTGAAATATATCAACAGATTTGTAGAAATCTTACTGCCGGGCTGAATTGGTTCTAATTAAAATGGGTGGAAAAAAACACAGCAAGTACCAAGGGTAAAGGAAGATTTGACATTTGCAGAAAATATTCTCTTTTGATACTTGATTGGAACAAATATTGGATAAAAGACTTTGAATGGCATTATCCTATTACTGTTAAAAGAGAGGAGAGGGATGACCTCATCTGTGTTACCACCGTGCTGCCCCTCTTCTGTCCAATCAGCAGGCCAAGGGGAGGAGCCAAGACTTAGAGCCCACCCACTAGGACTGTAACGGCAGAAGATGCTTATGGCTGCAATGGTGGCCAAGTTAGCATCAGTTTTGCACTGGTTGTTTGGAGATTTATTGGCTCCCATTGCTGTTTTGTTTGAGTAAAATAATGCAAAATTATTGGCTGCTGCTATAAATCCGGGTCAGTCTTAGTAATTCTATAAAAACTGACACATTATAGTATTCTCCCCCAGAAGCTGGAAGGGAAGAAGCTGTAGGCGGGTGGCAGACCTTGCATTGTAACACAACTTTTCAGTAATCATCTGGAATGTGCCGGGCGGTGCACCCAGCTAAAAGGGTCCGGAGAGATCACTGCTTTACATCTACTTTGACTTTTTCTATAAAATTGAATAAAAAAGGAAACAGTGACATTTTGCTTTCAGTCTGTCTCCCTCTGATTGAAAGTATGCAGGCAGTATGGGGGAGGAGTCACTGCTCTGGGTGTATAAATTTCATCTTGAGCTACTGAGTGCTATACATTATAAGTTTTCTTTTAACAAGGCAACTGCAATCCTAAAAATCCCCAATCCCAGACATAACAAATAAATAAAAAGATCTGTACAAGGCCTCTGTATGTTCCCTATAACCTTTTTTCTCACTGTTGTAACAAACAATGCTGTCACTTGTATTGGTGGTCATGGGTAAAATACCGCGTCCCTAGGAGAAGAACCCCGCTCACGTCTAATATCTGCCAGGGCTAGAAACATATCATTAGAGCGATATGCATGCTACATATAATTAAAGCCATCAATACTCCCACACGGGATGTCACGGCTCACCCGGCAGGGACAATTCATGCCTATGGTGCTCCCACTAACCTGCACTTTTCCCGTCTTTCATCCCAATGTATTGTCAGTGTGGGAGCAGCAGACCTCCGACATCCTGCAGGGAAACATCAATGTATCAATTTACTATTTCATTGAATATTTGTTTTCTGTGATCAAACTATAACCCATGGAATGGGCTGCTATCAGCTTCTCGGGTTGGCAATGATAATACAGAGGTGTCCTGGGAAAAGAAGCAGCACAGGAAGAAGTTTTGATTGGCTAACAGGAAAATTGAACTAGATTTGTGTTATAATAATAAACGTACTAAAGCGTCCAGGAGAGCAAATTATATAAAAAATGATAGAAATGCCAGACACCTATGGTTTGTAGGTTGGCTTAGTCATTTCTTTACTAGACAGAGATACTCCTAATATCTCATAAAGACTAAGCAAACATGGAGATAATTGTGTTACCTCTGCATAGATCTCAGGACCCGACGCGTTTTGCCTTATGAGCTTCCTCAAGGGATTAAGAGAACCATGCAAACTATTATAGAAACATATGGGATCGTCAGGCAATGCAGTTTCTATATATTTTGTTGCCCGTTTTCAGTTTTACTTAATACTGCCACCATCCCTAAAAGAGTTCAATCATAGTATCAAAAAGTATCAAAATGTATATTTATGATATTCAACTTAAAATCCCATATTTTGATACTTTTGATATGTCAGTCAATGCAGTTAAAACATCCCATCTTGACCCTATAAGTTCTTTATTTTATAAGAGGTCAATCAAAATAAACAGCAATGCAATAAAGAAAAGGAACTGTAAAACTTGCAGCGTGATCACAAACTCTATACATTGCAGCCTAGCAGTCCTTGGTGTGATGGCCGCATTAGTTTTCATTTTGTTCCCTTTATTTTCCCCGGTGCCCATAGCATGAAGTTTCTGCAGCGGCTTCACTTAACAGCTTGCTGAATTATTTGTTCATTTCTGGAACTCTTTACACTTTGTATTTATTGGAGACCATGTAATTTACACGTTATAATGTCTATATATCTATAATATACACGGTATAGTGATGTCTATAATATACACGGTATAATGACTATATGTCTATAATATACACGGTATAATGTCTATATGTCTATAATATACACGGTATAGTGACTATGCCCCTGATTCATCATTGAAATTCGCGATCGCGGGAAGCGCGATAATACGCGGGAAGCGCGATAATACGCGCGACCCGCGATCGCGGATTACCGCGGTCCGGGACTCGAGTGCGCGCGTCCACTCTCATCCTGAATCTGCCGGCCGGATATTGTATTCTTTTTTTACTGTTTTCAATACAAACAGAATTTCCCCCCAAAAAACCACTGCTTGCAGCAAAAGGTGAACATTGCACCAACAGTTCATTATTCTTTATGCTACATGAAACGTATGGGGAAGGTTTGTCCCCCTTTCTTCCTTTATGGATTATTGAATTGGTGCCACCAAAAAAATGGCCCCTACGTCCGCAGAGCTCCTATTTAGCATGGGCTGCGGGAAAGGAATAGGAAGTCCTTCACCATTTGGTATTATTGGTTTCGGTTCACCACTTCGGGGGAATATTAGCGCTACCCTTACCCGTCCTGATTCCTCTAATATACAATAACACAGAGTTGTGTCAGACAGATTGGAATTAGTCGAGATTGAGATACAAAGTTCACACACCCCAAACCATTTCATTTGCTCCCTTCACCCCGTCCGGTTGCCTCCCCTGCTGACCCGTGGCTGGAACGTTGGCCCTACTAATTTTGGAACAGGGCAGCCAATGTCCCCCCCTTTGTGTCGCTGTCCACATTGATAACTCGCCATTTTATATAGCCAAGAAACTACAACCGGGTTTTACCCTTTCTGCAAGCAGAGTCTCCCATAAAGTCAGATAACAACCTTACATTATGTGATTGTTACTTGTTTTTATACTGAGGTTTGTTTTCTCTTTTTATTGTATAATAACTATTTTCCCGCACCTTTCCCTCCTCGGTACATCCTGCCGCGTTGCACTGAACTGTTGGGTTTGACAATCTGTATTGGCTTCTCTTGTACAACTTTATTTGTATGTCTCAAACTACTTTCATCTAATTCTGTATGGAAGTTACTGCTACTCGTCTTGGTTTCCATCCTTAATTGTTATTCCATATTGTTTTTATTGTATATTGTACTGATGTACGAGGGGGTGCAGAGAAGTTCCTGGCTTTGCCCAGAAAGCAGAGAGTTATGAAATAACACATTTATTCCATATATTCCCCCTGAGACTGATGCACTTGGTACAGCGTAGTTGCAGCTTCTCTAGACCGTTCAAATAAAAGTCCTTTGGTTGGGGGGCAAACCAGCTCTCAGCAGCATCTTTGATGTCAGAAATGTCCTCAAAACATTGCCCCTTCAGGTGTTTCTTCTAATTCAGGAACAAATAATAGTCCGAAGGGGCCAGGTCAGGTGAGTAGGGGGATGGTGGACCAAACCCAGGGTGTTCAATTTGGCAGCCACAACATTGGACGTGGGCACAGGTGTATGGTCCTGCAAAAAAAGGATCCCTTTGGTCAACTTTCCACGGCGTTTCGTCTTAATTGCCTCCTTAGCTGGTCCAGGAGGTTAGCATATAACTGTCTGGTGATACTAGAGCCCTGAGGTAGGTAGTCCACCAACAGAATACCGTCTTTGTCCCAGAAAATGGACGCCATGGCTTTTTTGGCCGCGGGGACCCGCTCATTCCTTTGACTGTTCCTTGGTTTCAGGATCATAGATGTGGAGCCAGGTTTCATCCTCAGTCACTTACCTAGCCAAAAAGTCCTGTGCAGCTTCAAAATGGGCCAAAACGGCTTTGGATGCTTCAACTCGTTCCTTCTTCTGATCACTGTTCAAACATTTTGGCACCCACTTCGCTGAAAGCTTGCCATGTCTAGGATAGTGGTGATAACAAACCCAACACGCTCCTGTGAGATGTCAAGTATCTGGGCGATCTTTTTTGTGGATATTCGCCGGTCCTCAATAATTAGCTCATGGACATCGCAGGTTGCCGGGTCAGTTGAGGTTGGGGGGCGCGCACTGCGGGGCTCATCTACAACGGTGAAATGCCCGGTCTTGAAACGAGACATCTAGGTTCTGACAGTGCTGTAGGAAGGACACTTCTCCCCCAGTGTTTGTGACATCTCAGTGTGAATGTCCTTTGCTGACTTTCCCTGGAGAAACAAAAACTTCATGACGGCCCGTAACTCCAACGACGTGAAACTTGCTTGTGCCTCGGCCATCACAGCTTCTCACTAAAAGAATCACAAAGACCTGATATTTGTACAGTTATATACTAAGATATTAGGCTGTCATATCCCCCACACTCATTATTCTATTTCATCTGGAAGGGGGCAAAGCCAGGAACTTCTCAGCACCCCCTCATATGCCCCTTTTTCTGGTACTCCGGTTTCTTCCCACATTCCAAAAACTTGCAGTTAGGTTATTTGGCTTCCCCCCAAATTGTCCTCAGACTGTGATAATGACATATGACTATGGCAGGGACATTAGATTGTGAGCTCCTTTGAGGGACAGCTAGTCACATGATTATAGACTTTGTACAGCGCTGTGTAATGTTGGCGCTATATATACTGTGTAATAATAATATTCTCCTATCTATTTCTGCTTTTGTTACCCAATCTTGCACTGCGCAGGCATAGGATCATGTGATGTTTCCTCCTATAAATGTAAAAAATGTTGATCCCACTTTAATTTATTTTTATTCATTGCAGGAAAAGCCCCTTCGTGCACAAGGAACAGTCCGAAGCTTCCTGGGATACGTGACATATGTACCCCAGCATGCTGTGGGCTCTCCATTCAGTCTTTATTGCCGTGGCAGTAAATATGGAAGGGGAGGAGCCTCTCCTTTAGAAAAAACAAATCCATTTTTTATTTTATATTAAAGGGTGATACGTGAATAGGAACACCTGGCAGAGACAGCCTATAACTGCTATCGGGTATGCATTGACCATTAGGAGCCCTGGGGGCAATAAACGCAGGGGTAACATATTAGGGTCTGCAAATATACCCAGCATGGTGTTCAGGTGGAGACCTGTTTTATGTATGATGATCAAGATCTTTTTTTTTTTTGCTACAATAAAAATTTGTTTTAATGAAATGTATGGTCTATATAATACTGCCTCAAAAGTCCCATGAACATAATCATTCTCCCAGGGGTAGCATACTGCCAGTCTATACAATGCTTTCACATAAAGGGAGGGGTTTTGTAGTCCTGTGATAAGAGTGCAGCACAGCTCAGGAAGTTATCCGCTGATTTCTGGGAGGGTTGATGGGTATTTTCATATTTTCGTTCTAATTTATATAAAATTCTTTAATTTGCAGTATTGATGCAGACAGATTACCTATAGTCCCAGGAAAATAAGGCCAAGCATTAGGGACAATCCACATGTGCATGGCTGCGGTTTGTGCATGGCTGCGGTTTGTGCATGGCTGCGGTTTGTGCATGGCTGCGGCCTGGCGTTGCAGCGTACAGGGTTAATCGGCCGGCAGTATGGTGCAAGCAGAGCTCTAATGAAATTCCTTGTCAATAAGCTCCTTTGTGTCTTATAGCAGACAGGGACTTGTGTGTGCGCAGGGCCCGGATTAGGCGGTGGGCTGTGCTGACTGCACATTAACTGCTTCCAAACCGCTCTGCAGAACCTCGTACCCGCTACGGGCCGGGCCTGAGCCTAGTACCCGGGGTACGGCACCAGAATCTCAGGGTCAGCTCCTCCAACCTTTGCACCTTCATCTGTTTTATATTTCTATCACAAGGAAGCTGCCTCTGGGATCCTCGGCTCTATAATCAGCTTGTGTCAGTTATAATAAGATTAGATTATATCTGGCTGCCTGGCTTCCTCTGGTCACAAAACAAGCATGCATCCAGTAAAGTCAGGGTGAAGGTCCAACCACTGATATGCATACTTATTCCTGATCACAATACCACAATGCGTTATCCTAATCTATGTTGTTACATTTCATACTTTGCCATTTAGCACAATAGCCGCTTTTGTTTTTTAAACCTTGAATGTTTCAAAGGCCGTTTTGCAATTAGGACGTCAATGTTATTGCTATGTTATTGTGTTTGTAGCCTTGTTGTTTCATAATATGTCTTTATTACCACCTTCAAAAGTTTGTCCTGCATAAATATTTGCTAATCCAAATTTCCACCCTTCAAAGGTCCAAATTGCATATAGGTTTGGTAAGTATTTTTTGAAGGCCACATTTGTTGGGTTATTTTTGAACTAATTTGGCTTCATATGGAAGTGTGGGGTTTACATGTGTTTGTTTTTTTTTCTTTTGTCAGTTTAGTGGTGTCTGTGTGGTCTCTATATTTTATTGTTCTTTTTGAAAATGTTTTTTTTTTTATAAAGTTGTTTGAAAAATGTTGTCGTTGTTGTTTGTAATGTTTTGTTTTTATGTGATCTCCTTTACAATCTCCCAGGATCTTTTAACCTTGGGTGATCCAACAGACGATTGTCATTGTTTTTATGCAGTTACTTTCTATGATTTGTTGAAAGATTAAAAACAGAAAAATTGGCTTTTTAAAAACTATTTGTTTGATGCCAAACCTCGGGAGTGTGATGGCATTGTTGTGCGCCAAGGCGGACCCGCTATGTGCGTGTGAACTGTGTTCTATCAGTTGAAAAACGCACCGGACACTTTTGCAGAGAAGGATCGTCATTCGGGTAAGTTTTTCTTTTTAGGTGTATATTGTTTGTTTTGCTTCATGTGCACTTATGTATGTACTTACTTGTGTATATATATGTGTGTGTGCATCCATGTGTGTACTTACTTGTGTATATATATGTGTGTGTGTGTGTGTGTAAATATACAAGAGACATTATAGGAAGAAATAGGCAAAGGGGATTTTTGGGAATATTGCTTAACATGCTTACAATTAAAAAGATTGCTTTGTTCTTCCTATGGTTTCTGATGTCATGGGCTTGGCTCCAAGCAACATTCATGGAGGATATTGCTTCTGGTTAAAGAAGGAATCCACCTTTATGTGCTTCCACTACCAAGCTGAGGTGAGTAAATCATTTATATATAGTGGGTCAAGGTCTAAAATGCCATTCAAACCTGCAGAAACACCTTAGAAGGTTGGAAAAGCAAGAAAATATGTTTGGCACAAAGTGTATTTGTCCCTGGATATAGTACTACTACTAGTACTTTTTGTGGTTACACAAATCGAATAGTACTAGATACTAGTACTATTTGAATTGTTTAACCACCTGAGCGTTACACTGATTTCTAGATTTCTGTTCCAAAAGCGTCACAGGTTTTCATGAAATTTTTATTTTTAAATTGTAGACCTGTAACTTACAGAAATATGTCCGAATAGGGTTCTAGTAGATATCATG
>NC_092865.1:2142642-2144063 GCF_032062135.1 Pyxicephalus adspersus | reverse complement strand
AGGTGTGTTAGAATGAGTATGCAACTAATTCACAACCAGTTAGGACAACAAGTGGATGTGTGTTTGTATACAATAAATAGTGCTAAGATCAGACAGCACAGCACAATGACAACAAAGCTATAACACTACTACAAATGAACAGAGGAGTTGTGTGGTAACAAATCAACATGAGTGAAGTATGTTAAAGGAAAACCACAGCCTATTCATCGAATGTCAGACTTTGAAAAAAACAAATACAAGAAATAAAAAGCATGCCAATTTATTCATAAAAGGAATATGTACATAATACATTTAAATAAAAATATGACTTTAAAAATGGGACAAAGGCAATGAGGGGGGTCAAGTAGCAGTTTAGAGCGGAAACTATGCAGACATTTGTACTAATTATTTGTAGATAAAATCACAAAAAAATTGCTGAATAATTGCTAAACAGAAACCAAATTTAGAAAAAAAAAAACATTGCAGCAACAGATAAAGATTACAAAAAGTCACATCAATGCATACCATCCAAGCAAACTTAGTTGATTAATCAACCCCCCCCACACACACACACACACACGTCCAGATAAATAGTAAAAATGAAAATGCATATGTATTTCTATACATTTAAATGTAATCTTTTTTGCAAATATTAGATTTCTCTAAAGCCAAACTAGAATAAAATTTGAATCAGATCCCAAATGCTCGGTCACAGTTTTTTTGACATACATATTATAAAGTGCTAATTAGTATATATACAACTTGATATACCGGTAACTTAGTTTGCAGTGTTGCAACCAAACAAAAAAGTATCAAAACAACAACTGCAAAAAATCTAAGTCTAAATGAAGCAATATTCTGAATTGGTATAATGTAACCATAAAAATGTAGCACCCAAAAAAGGATGAAGCACTAAAGATTCCAACTGACCTGTAATGGACTGTAGATGAACACAGAACAGGGAGCAGGTGTGCGCTAATTGATTGCTATGACATCACCATTGACAGCTTAACAGATCCTCCTGAATTGCACAGCTGAAAATTAATCGCCTTAATTGGCAAATTCTCCACCCCATGGCTTACTTATCAATGCTGGAAGCCGACTGGTGACTGCACTAGTACTTGGCCCTGGCCCATGCTAATACGACTTGTCGAGCGGCGCATATTCACTTGATAAATCAGGGCCAGTGTCTCTGCTGGTAGGTGAGAAGGCTGTGTATGGGGTAGGTAGGTGGGAAGGCTGTGTATGGGGTAGGTACAGGGCCAGTGTCTCTGCTGGTAGGTGGAAAGGCTGTGTATGGGGTAGGTAGGTGGGAAGGCTGTGTATGGAGTAGGTACAGGGCCAGTGTCTCTGCTGGTAGGTGGGAAGGCTGTGTATGGGGTAGGTAGGTGGAAAGGCTGTGTATGGGGTAGGTGGGTGGAAAGGCTGTGTATGGGGTAGGT
>NC_092865.1:2137439-2142612 GCF_032062135.1 Pyxicephalus adspersus | reverse complement strand
AAGGCTGTGTATGGGGTAGGTGGGTGGAAAGGCTGTGTATGGGGTAGGCGGGTGGGAAGGCTGTGTATGGGGTAGCTAGGTGGGAAGGCTGTGTATGGGGTAGGTACAGGGCCGGTGTCTCTGCTGGTAGGTAGGAAGGCTGTGTATGGGGTAGGTAGGTGGAATGCTGTGTATGGGGTAGGTAGGTGGGAAGGCTGTGTATGGGGTAGGTAGGTGGGAAGGCTGTGTATGGGCTAGGTACAGGGCCAGTGTCTCTGCTGGGTAGATTCCCCTCCCTGTCCTCATCATTGTCACCAGGATGGGAAATAATGGGGATATCCAGAACTGTTGTCACCAGAGGGGGGAATTATTCCACTGGGGACACCTGAGCTGGTGGCAGCTTTCTAGCAGTTGTGCAGCCCTGCAGATTATCTGATGATATTTATAATATGGATTAGAAAGGTTTTACATTGTATAGAGAATATAATATAGATATGTTTAAAATAAATTCATTTGCAGAGAAAATCCTCTTGTAACAAATACAAACAGAATGCAGCCTCATGTGGGATCATCACCAACTGGAGGGATTATAGGAGAATCAATAAACTCAATAATTCAGGTCTATGGAAGTGACAACCAACTGGAGAAAACAAGTAGGGAGGTGCAATTATGTTCCCAACATTGGACCTGATTTATTAAAGCTCCACAAGGCTAAGGAGGATACACTTTGATCAGTGAAGCTGGGTGATCCAGCAAACCTGGAATGGATCTGGTCCAGGATTCAAAAAGCATTTGCTAGTAAATGACTTTGAAGCAATGCATTCCAGGTTTGCAGGATCACCCAGCTTCATTGATGAAAGTGTATCATCTCCAGCCTTGCAGAGCTTTATTAAATCAGCCCCATGGTTTCAAAAGTAATGATAACGACCTTTAAAAAAAAATGAGCGCAGAAACTATTGGAATACTTTTCTAAAAATCCAAAGTAACTCAGCTCCCCCCTTCCCCCAGGCAGAAGGAGGCATGATATAGGTTGGAACAATGATGGGATTTAGTAATGAAATCATCAATAAAAAGGAGGAAATGTTAGTGATGAATCCAAAATGCATAATAATAATAAACAAGATTTATATAGCACCAACATATTACACAGCGCTGTACAATAAATAGGGGTTACAAACGCCCCTTTCACCCCAGAGGACTCCAATATTCTACGTTTGAAGCATGAACACCACATGAGCTGCCTCTCCTCCAGCACTCCCTCTGGTGGTGGGTTCTGTTACCTGCTGGTCACATGACCTCCCCTATATAAAAAAGTGACCGGCAGCAGGATTGCTGGATCACCCAGCTTCACAGATAAAAGTGTATCCTCTACAGCCTTGGAGAGCTTTAATACATCAGGGCCACTGTATAAAAAAAAATTCTCCAGACCCAAAGCAATTATGCTGCAAAAAGAATGGGAAGAAAACTAATAGGAATCAAAAAGAGATGAAATGGAAAGTATGTTCTATCCAACACAAGGAAATCAATTCATCAGACCAAAGACTGGAAAACCTGGCTATATATAACAGAGATGAATCTTTCAAGGACAGACTGGCGAGCAGTGAATAGAACACAATGACTTTTATTGATTGTAATATATGAAGAAAACTAACAAAAGTGTTAAAAGTAATATCCGATCTTCCCTGTGATGTAAATTCCAGCAATTGCAGCGAGGAATGGGATTTTACACACATTAGTAGAACAGACACGTTGTCTCTTTGGATCCAATCTGCAGAAATAAAAGACTGGAAGCAATCACATGAAGATCCGGGAATTATTAATACAATTATTTGCATTGTTTAATAATAAAATGACACTTGTAGGTATGAACGCTTTCCCTGTCTCCTTCTAGAGCACCGATGTGAACTAATCTTAATATTCGGGTTTTTATGTATTTGTCAGAGATTGCTGGGGGTTCCCTGATCCTCACTACTCCCACCATTCCATATCCCCCTCCTATTGTGTGATACCTCCCCCGTCTCCTAAACCCTCACTACTTCCCACCATTCCATATTCCCCTCCTATTGTGTGATACCTCCCCCACCTCCTAGATTGTAAGCTCTTCGGGTCAGGGTCCTCTCTTCCTCCTGTGTCTGTATCTGTCTGTTATTAGTAACCCCTATTTAATGTACAGCGCTGCGTCATATGTTGGTGCTATATAAATCCTGTTTAATATTAATAATAATTAATTTTATTGGATTGCAAATCAGAGAACTTTAGCATATTTGTTGCATCATTTAAACCGACTTCTTGTCTTATTTTTATCAATAAATTAGCGGATGGATAACCCATGTGATGGGAAAAGTATTGATTTCCTTTAAATCGTTTTTTTTTTGCCCATGTCACGTGTCCCAGGAGCCCCCTTATATACATGCCGGATCTCAGCATACGCAGAAGGGACTTTCCCGATCACGCATGCGCAGTAATATCGTTTTACATTAATGTTATTTTTACATTTTCAGGATGAAACTTTACCTGCCTGCTTTAATATTTTGCTTGTACCTGGATCCATTAATAAATTCGGATTCACCCGGCCAGTTTTCAAGGTTTAAATCAGCCAAAACTTCCGATCGTTCTAATATAATAAAGTGACGCCGGAGTTTAATGAGTGAAAATTAAGGAAAAAATTTTAGTAAATCCATCTGATAAAATGAAAGATTTCAAAAAGATACATTGTTGTTTCATGAAATACTGCGCTACTTCCCAAGGAAGCGATTCTCAGGTGGCGACGCCTCTCCTAGGACTGGCTTTGGGTTATTTCTGTGAAATTTGGCATGTGTGCAGTTTGTCCCTGCAGTCAGTATGACAGAAGAGCAGTTGATCCAGTGGGGGTGGGAGGGGGTAAGAAGAGGAGGGGGTAGAGGACAGAAGGAGGGCCTGGGAGGGCAGCCAGAGGAAATGCTTGGAGAGCTATCCAGAGTAGCCCAAGAGATGGATTAAAAAGTCTCAGCTGCTTGCTTCCCTGCCGCCTTTCCCATCTGCCGCCTCTGGTGTGTGCCCCTCATCCCCTCCATTGGTGAAAAGGACCCGGGGCCATTCTGGCTGCGAGCCCCAATCTGTGCATGGAATAAGGAGCCCGGGCAGCGATTCAATGGGAACTGCGGAGAGAAGGTAAGCCACCCTTTCCATGCCACAGCTGGCATTGTACAGAAAAGGATTTTATTAATAAAGTTTTGCTGTTCAATGTATGCCAATCATATGATCAGGACCAATAAGAATAGAGCGCTAAATTTATATCATATAAATAGTATAATAATAAAGTAATCGTTATTATATGATGATACTAAATCTCTCTCCATATACATTGTATCCTAATAGACACACGTGGTGCCCAGATAACTACGTGAGTCACTTTGTAACCCCTATGTACAGCGCTGTGTAATATGTTGGCGCTATAGAGGGATTTGTGTATCAGGTAGGTAGGTGGGGGAGGAGCTGTAGAGGGATTTGTGTATCAGGTAGGTAGGTGGGGGAGGAGCTGTAGAGGGATTAGAAGGCAAAGCACAGGTGATGAATTTGATTCTCAGGTGAAATGGAAGCAGAGAGAGGCAGTAGTGGAGGATGCAATGAGTTATTTTTGCGCTCTTTCTCCTTCATTGGGTCTTAGTCCACCATTGCAGCGTGTAGGTCCCTATGATATGGGATGGGGGGGGGGGCTCCTAAAATTTGGGTTCATTATAAATATCTTTCTTCTTTATCATTCATCCTTAAAATATAAATGCCCGGACTGACACAAACTAATATTATTCATGTGTGATAGTGGTGACTATAAAAGGAATATATTGATGCCAGGATTCCGTCCTTTAAATAACACTTTCCCGAATAATAGACAAAACAAAGTTATTTGTGCACAATAGACATTGCACGCTGCATGGAAAATCCTTGATGAGATGTTTCCAGGAAAAATAGACAAACAGAAGTTCCAGTGAGGAGAAGGATGTGGAGTTATATTTAGTGCAAGCCAAGCACCTGATAGTCACTCTGTCTGAGCTCCAGAGATCCGGTGTGGGCATGGGACATCCTGAAGGACAACCAGAACTGCACCCTACACCGATCGGGGATTTATTGCAGAGTGACGGAAGCCTCTCCTCAGTTCAAAACACATGAAAGCCACTTGGACTTTGCAAAAAAGCATCTGACTGTGAGGTAGAAGATTCTATGATCTGACATAACCAAGATTGAACTGTTTGACCTCAATTCTATATGTTATGTCTGCAGGAAATCAGTCCCTGCTAATCACCTGCCCAGTACCATCCCGACTGTGAAGCATGGTGGTGGCGGCATCATGCTATTGGTTGTTTCTCAGAAGCAGGGACTGGAAGACCAGTCAGGGTTGAAGGAAAGCTGATTGGAGCAAAGTACAGAGATATCTTCAATGACCCAAAGCACATAGCGGAGACAATTCAGGGGGACAACTCTGTGAATGTCCTGGAGTGACCGAGCCGGAGCCCCGACTTGAACCTTATTGACCAACCAAAACACAACTCCCTCCGCCCGTACAACAACACATTTTACCCACTGTGAACCCCCTTCACTTTACAACAGATCGAGCCGAATATACAACTAGAACCATCTAGATTCCCACCGCCCAATGCTCTAAACAACTCTTACCCCTAGGCCCCATCTGGCCGCCTCAGTGGCCGCCCCAATCTGAAAGGATTGGGACGAGTAACCCCTCGGATCATTCCCCATACTCACCAAACATCGCCTAAACACCGCTGTGAACTGAAAGCGAGACAAAAATGTCCCATTTTCATGCAGCAACAAAGGCCCGTCTATCCTAGGCCTTTGTCTAATAAACTCCCCCACTACCGTACCTGGGCAGACAGGGGCCCCATCATCCTAAACAGTTGTACCCGAAAACCCTTTCCAAACTGGTCGGTCTTGGACTTACGGATCCACACACTCGCCGTCCAAGTGACATCCCGCCACAATACTCCCCCAGCCCGGGCCGGGCTAACCAATTCCCCAATCCTCATTGCCCCGAAAAACACCAAAACAAACACTGCTTGAAAGAGCAATTTTTCATATGGACCCCCGCACACCCCCGCTTCAACAATGCCCCCAACAACACGAAGGAAACCGGCCTCCTAGTGTCCGGGGTTCCTTTTCCTTTCCTATTACCTTTAACTTTCACTAAAAATGTTTTTGTTCC
>NC_092865.1:2133272-2135699 GCF_032062135.1 Pyxicephalus adspersus | reverse complement strand
TTTGTGTATCAGGTAGGTAGGTGGGGGAGGAGCTGTGGAGGGATTTGTGTATCAGGTAGGTAGGTGGGGGAGGAGCTGTAGAGGGATTAGAAGGCCAAGCACAGGAGATGAATTTGATTCTCAGGTGAAATGGAAGCAGAGAGAGGCAGTAGTGGAGGATGCGATTAGTTATTTTTGCGCTCTTTCTCCTTCATTGGGTCTTAGTCCACCATTGCAGCGTGTAGGTCCCTATGATATGGGGGGGGGGGCTCCTAAAATTTGGGTTCACTATAAATATCTTTCTTCTTTATCATTCATCCTTAAAATATAAATGCCCGGACTGACACTAATATTCATGTGTGATAGTGGTGACTATAAAAGGAACATATTGATGCCAGGATTCTGTCCTTTAAATAACACTTTCCCAAATAATAGACAAAACAAAGTTATTTGTGCACAATAGACATTGCAGGCTGCATGGAAAATCCTTGATGAGATGTTTCCAGGAAAAATAGACAAACAGAAGTTCCAGTGAGGAGAAGGATGTGGAGTTATATTTAGTGCAAGTGTATTTAATCCAATACAAAATGAGAGTTTGAATTTGAATTTCCCGCTGATGGGCACACGCGCCGCCGTACACGCGAACACTGAGGGAAGAAGAAGCCGACGGAGAAGGCAGACACCCGGCACTGGAGAACTCGGATGGAACAACAGAACACGGAATGATCACCGCGGCACCTGGTAAGAGACGGATCTTTCTTTTTTTAACCACCTGAGAAAAGTTTGGGGTAAACACTTTCTACAAGTGTTTTTACCCCGGACCAAGGTCGGGTTAAAGGCCCGGGTGGTTAAATCATTGGAGGGGATGCACTTTCATAAGTGATCCAGCAAACCTGGAATGGATTTCCTAATAGTCATTAGCTATTTGTTAGCAAATGTTTTCACTCCTGGACCAGATCCGTTTCTGTTTTTTATTATTATTATTATTATTATTATTATGCATTTTGCATTTTGGATTCATCACTAACATTTCCTCCTTTTTATTGATGATTTCATTACTAAATCCCATCATTGTTCCAACCTATACCATGCCTCCTTCTGCCTGGGGGAAGGGGGGAGCCGAGTTACTTTGGATTTTTAGAAAAGTATTTTCCAATAGTTTCTGCGCTCACTTTTTTTTAAAGGTCGTTATCATTACTTTTGAAACCATGGGGCTGATTTAATAAAGCTCTGCAAGGCTGGAGAAGATACACTTTCATCAATGAAGCTGGGTGATCCTGCAAACCTGGAATGCATTGCTTCAAAGTCATTTAATAGCAAATGCTTTGAATTCTGGGCCAGATCCATTCCAAGTTCGCTGGATCTCCCAGCTTCACTGATGAAAGTGTATCCTCTCAAGCCTTAGAGAACTTTAAAAAATCAGGGCCATCAGGATATGATGGACAACATATGGCTCGGTGGTTAACATTCTTGCATTGCAAACCTTAGTCCCAGGTGTGAATCTTTCCCTAGACACTGCATGGAGTTTGTATGTCCTCCCTATGTTTGTGTGTTACCTTGAGGCACTCTGGTTTCCTCCCAAAGACATACAGGTCGATGCATTGGCTTTCCCTCCAAAATTGATATTATTCTATGGTAGGAACAATGCATTGTGAGCTTATGGGGTGATTTGCCCTGTTCACTTCCTAAGGTGAATTAGTAATTCCCTTACCTTGGTGAATATGGTAATAGTTCACTTTGCACTCATGTACTCAATATATCATGTACTCAATGAATATTCAATCAAGTATATCCTGAAATAAATGATATATTTTCCTTGCACATGATTGGATGGTTGAAGTCAGCTGAGCTTCATTTTATTTATTGAGCAAGGAGATAATTCACTTTGCTGTGTGAACAACCGATATAAACGTGTGACTTGTAATGTAATAAACATATAAAAGGCATAAAAACAAAGGCTTGCATGTCCCGGCCATGCCTGGCCCTTCTCATGGTTCATAGTGGGGCCGAAGTAACTTTGTATCAATCATCCAACAAAGGAATTAGCAGATCCAGGAGTGCTGGCTATGAATTGCTTGCAAAACTCACTTCCATTTTTATTTTGTTATACCAGAACAGATTATTTACTTTTTTTTCTTATTTTTATTCCTGAATTGTCACTTTTTGGAACCCTTGGTCTGTATCTTCCACTTGGTTTTACTTCTTCCTTCCTGTTCATATAATAAACAAAACTTTCCAAGCAAACTGTCCGGATAACAATGACATGCGGGGCCGGCTGCCTTACATATGGGCCCCCAATATGTCTTCCTTTCTTTCCTCTTTTCTCTTTTTAAATCCCATTGCCCTTCCCCCTGCCTTGTCCTGAAGAAAGTGTCACAAGAGGGGCAGGTGGGGCCCTTTGTGTGGCCCTGTTAGGCGTTCCCAGCTGTCCTACCAGCCGCTGACACA
>NC_092865.1:2131908-2132757 GCF_032062135.1 Pyxicephalus adspersus | reverse complement strand
TGCAAATCATGACTAGGATAGCTCGGATCTGCGCCCCCTCGCACCCCAAACCCCCTAACAAAGCTTTCCTTCCCCTCCCCAATTTTCCCTTAAACATTTCCCACACTTAAACTTTCTTTAACCAATTATAACTAAGTCATTATTTAATGTATAGCGATGCGTAATATGTTGGCGCTATATAAATCCTGTTTATTAATAATAATAATAATAATAATAATAATAAGTCTGTAAACCAAAACCCAATATCTAAACCACTGTGCCCTATTGCACTATATCCAACAAACTAACTCCACTTTTTACCACCAGGCTGCAAGAGTGTAATTACCATTTGTACCACTCTGGCCCCTAGCCGCCCAGCACCGCCTCAGGGGCCCCACCATAACACCATTAATTGGCACCCTACCACCGGGTTGCCCGACCAAAATGACCAACAGGACTCTTACCCTCCTAAACCCCAACCGCCACAGCGCTCAGGTAAAAAGCTCTCACCGTGCTCTCCCGAAAAGCTCTCATCCTGCAAACCTAAAAACCACAAGTCTGTGCCTATGGCATTAAGGAGCACCCCGTCCATGTGCAGAAAACTCCACGTTTCCTCCTCCAATTCTCTGTGCCTAATAACGATCCCCCCATTCCGGGCTACAAACCTGCCCACCTCCTTGTTCACTTTGATCCTCGCCTTATTGAGCTTCTCTACCGACCTCGCTCTCCTCCAACAAGCTCTGGTCACTATGTCTGACCAAACTATGATCACTCCTGGGAATTCCAACCTGATCCCCAAATAATCAATTTTCACATCCCTGATCAGCTCCCGCATGGATCGTTGCCCTAAATCATTACCCCCCCCCCCCC
>NC_092865.1:2127125-2128118 GCF_032062135.1 Pyxicephalus adspersus | reverse complement strand
CATTGCCTTGTTCTATGTAAGTGTGGATGCCCTATTCTGATATTGCTGACTTCTCATTCTGCAAATGCTGCTTTCAGGCTGGTATATTGACCCCCTGCATTTACCACCGCATGATAATTGGGAACAAATATTTACAATAAGGTCCTCTGACTTTTCTCTGGCTCAGTTCTGGACAGTACTGAAGCCAGGGGGTTATGTAATTGCAATAAATTAGAGATCCAACACATTTCAGTACTTTATATCCTCTTCATCAGGGTCAGAAGTCCCTTGAAGGTCATTAGTTCAGCATAAGATGCTTTTCTGATTGCACGTTGTTTTTTGGAGTGTGATATACCCTGATTATGAGAATATTAAACCTTAAAACGTGTTTTCTGTTTTTTATGATCTCTTTTTGCCTTTCATGTATTTTTATAGCTAGCAATACCTAGCCCTGGATGCAGATTGCTTAGCAATGATATCATTATATTCTGCTTGTGCCAGCATATTTGGTAGCGTTATACAAAGTTCCTAGTCATGTGACTAATTGTTCCGCAAATGGTGTAAAAATCTTATTTATACTAGCATGTAAAAATATAGAATTCAATAACTTAGAGGTTGGTTGTAATGTCAATACATATATTGCATGTATATAGATCAATGCGTCACACCTAAAAGAAGGGCAGATGTTTTATAATCGGGAACAAAGGAGTTTTACAATCAGTCGGATGCAGGGACAGCCATGTGCTTGCTGTGTAGTCGCTGCATGTACATTTTGGAAAACTGATCACATGACCCTTTAAAAACTACAAAGATAAAAAATCTACAAAGATAAAAAAAATGACTATATCATCTTTGTACAACCAACTTTATATTTACTAAAACTACAGAACTTCAGAAAGTATTCAGACCTTTTCATTTTATTTTTTTTGTTGTTGCAGTCTCATGCCACATTTTTCCCATTTATTCTACACTTAGTACCCCATAAAGACAGAACAGAATTTTAGACAAAAAAAA
>NC_092865.1:2124178-2125844 GCF_032062135.1 Pyxicephalus adspersus | reverse complement strand
CAATGACCCAAAGCACATAGCGGAGACAATTCAGGGGGACAACTCTGTGAATGTCCTGGAGTGACCGAGCCGGAGCCCCGACTTGAACCTTATTGAACATCTCTGAGGAGACATGAAAATGTAAGCCCACCGCCAGTCTCCATCCAACCTGACTGAGCCAAGAAAAATGGCAGAAAATCCCCCAATCCAGCTGTGCAAAGCTGCATCATCACCCCAAAATACTCCAGGCTGCCATAGCTGCTTCAACCAAGTAAAAGGTCTGCATATGGAAATGTGAGATTTCAGTTTTTTCTATCTAATACATTTCTAAAGTTCAGTTTATGGGACACTGATTGTAGATTAACGAGAAAAAAAAACAATTGTAGCATCCGGCTGAAACATAACAAGGCTAAAAATACTTTCTGAAGCCACTATATGCAATATGAGGACCTGTCTGTGCTCCAGTCGTTATTATTGTAGCTCACCCT
Source organism: Pyxicephalus adspersus (assembly GCF_032062135.1). Classification (NCBI taxonomy): domain Eukaryota; kingdom Metazoa; phylum Chordata; class Amphibia; order Anura; family Pyxicephalidae; genus Pyxicephalus; species Pyxicephalus adspersus. The sequence continues at coordinate 2,125,377 of NC_092865.1, read as the reverse complement.
TGCACTATGTAGTTGGTGCTACATCCAGATTGCACAGATTGTGATGTTTGCTGTGCGGGTTAAAGTTGCATGAACACCACACACCAGAAGTCTCAATCCAATCAATGGGCCTGATTTATTAAAGCCCTCCAAGACTGGAGAGGATACATTTTCTGGGTAATCCAGCAAATCTGCAATAGCAGCAAATCACTTTAGGAAATCCATTCCAGGTTTTCAGGATCACTCAGGTTTACTGAATAAAGTGTATCCTCTCCAGCCTTGGAGAGCTTTAATAAATCAGGACCAATGACAGCTGAAGACATTCATCCTGTTTCTGTACCAAATCCAACCAGTGAATAAAAATATGCCTCATGTGATCACCATGACTGGCTGCCATGATGATCACATGGTGGATGGTCACCAGGAACCACACCGATCTGATCTGTGGTTGTCACAGACACGAGGATCTCAGCACTGGCAGCTTGTACAGCTCCTGTTGTCCCATGAAAAGACAGAATATTGATCTCTCAACAATCTCCAAAACCAAAATCATCGCTATTTGTAAATTGAACGTTTCTGGCAGCGAGGTTTGTTCTGTGGTTTGGATCATAGCGAGTGAAAACCGAGATCTCTATAATATCATATAATATAATATAATATAATAAATTATAATATAATATGGTTGTAGTTCACACTCAGCAATACCCGGCTGTGTGTTATTGAATCAGATCATAAGACAATAAAAGTTATAAACACAGCAAACTTCATAGCTGTGCTCAGCATCATCCATGCTTTGTATTTCAGATTTAATATCTGTCACTTCTTGTTATGTCGTTTCCTTTCAGTAACTCAATAAATCTTATTTTAGAATCTTCTGTAAGCAAATGAAATGATAAGAGGCATCTTGTGACAACTATGAGGTCATGGTGACACGGTGGTTATTACTATTAAACAGGATTTATATAACTCCAACATATGGCGCAGCGCTGTACATTAAATAGGGGTTACTAATGACAGACAGATACAGACACAGGAGGAGGAGAGGACCCTGACCCGAAGAGCTTACACTCTAAGAGTGCTTTGTATTTCTGATATTATTTTTTTCTTTGTTTATACCAGGGGTGCCCACACTTTTTTTTGGCTTGCGAGTTACTTTTAAAATGATCTAACAACAATAAAATTGCTAAACATATATATTATTTAATATATATAATTTAATA
>NC_092865.1:2040905-2123366 GCF_032062135.1 Pyxicephalus adspersus | reverse complement strand
GCTCTATTGGATGGAGTTCTGGTGATTGTGGAGCTATGCTGCAGGAAGTAGCCATCAGAAGATGGGGATACTGCGGGCATAAAGGGATGACAATAATAGGTATTTAAACTATGGTCAGGTATGGGGGGGATGTGCCAAGAAAAGACCCCCCACACCATGACACCACCAGTCTGAGAAGGTGATAAAGGGCAGGATGGACCCCGTTTTCACCATCTGAATATTGTAAAAGAAGTCAATAGCTCAGTGGTTAGCCCTCCGGCCTTCGCAGCACTGGGTCTCGTATCTCGGCCAGGACAATATCTGCATGGAGTTTGCAGGTTCTCCCGTGTTTGCATGAGTTTCTCCGGTTTCCTCCCACATTCCAAAAACATGCAGCTAGGTTAATTGGCTTCCCCCCATATTGACCTTAGACTGTAGTAATGACATATGACCATGGTAGGGACATTAGATTGTGAGCTCCTTAGAGGGACAGCTAGTCACATGACTCTTTGTACAGCGCTGCGTAATATGTTGGCGCTATATAAATACTGTTAAAAACCCATCAGACCAGGCAACATTTTTCCAGACTTCCGTTGTACAATTTTAGTGACTTTGTGTGAATTGTAGCCTCAGGTGCCTGTATATAGCTGACAGGTGTGGCCCCTGGTGGGATCTCCTGCTGCTGTAGCCCATTTGCTCCAAGGTTGGACGTGTTGTACATTTAGGGATCTCTTCTGCAGGATCATAAAGTATATTTGCAATAAGAAGCAGCTGAGCTGCAGTTGCTGATATGGTGGCCCTGGTGTAAATAGGAAACATAATATTGTAAGAAATGTATTACTGCCATGTGATTGGCTGATCAGATATTTGGGATAGGAGATGATTGGGTGTACCTAATAAAGTGGCCGTTGTACATGCATAGGAATAGATACATGTGTTAAACATGCGTGTTGTATGTTCAGGGCAGAGGCGTGTACAGCATATACATTACATACGTGTGTTCTGCGCTCTCTTCTGGTTGTCCATCACTGATAGGAACTGATAGGAAAAGCAGATTTCTATATTCTTAGATTGCTCCCTTTACCCCTATGGGGTCCCAGGCTCTATGGATGATCTGCCTCTGCTCCCTTTACCCCTATGGGGTCCCAGGCTCCATGGGTGATTTGTGTTTGCCCTGTGTTTGTCTCACTCACCTTGTGTGTGTTTTGGTAGTTTCCTATTGCAGTCCTTATCAATGTCAATGAAATGATTCAAGGGGCCAAAGCCCCCCCCCCAATACTGGTATAGAACAATACTCCCTACAGCACTCAGCCCTTAGGTCAGACCGATCCCATAACACTTTGTTTTTGTCAAATTCAAGACCAGCTCCAGGAAACCCCTCCTCAATAGTGGAGCTGTCCCAGCGCACCACCCGGCTGTTACTGAAAAGTTGGGTCACAATAGAGGGGCTGCCATCCACCTACAGCTTCTACCAATCCAGCCCTAAATATTCTGTGGAGGGGATGGGGATAGGGGGTATGTGAAGGGTGGTTTTGCTGGTCTTATTTCCTTACCCCCTCAGGCTTTCCCTTGTGCGTTCTGCGCCCTCGCACCCTCTTTCCTAAGTCACTTTAAAGCTGCGGTCGCGGGCACTTTCCATACTATGCAGGATCAGCAGTCCTGCGTTATTCAGGGGGACACAATGGACCCCATCATAACCCAGAAGTCAGATGGCCAGAGAAGGGGGGGGGGCCCAAGGGGTATAGAAAGTTGCTGTTACACCCCCCGACCCAAACTTCTGCTTTACTCTTTCAGTGTGGGGCCCTACTACAAGTAAAGTTTTTATTTTTTAATAAGCTTTATTCGTCATTTTTTTGTGTTTGGGTAATTCTCTTCTGATTTGCCAATGTATGATGCAAGAAAAAAAACAAATTCACTTTATTGCCCCCTTGTTTTCCTTCGGACATTTGTTGTTCTGTCTTCTGTCTGTGCTGTGATTTCCATGATCAGCATGAGGAATGAAGAAACAAATCTGCCCAATTCATTAAAATTCATGACTGGGGTGTCAGCACCAACCCCATCCGTGCAAAAAAAGAAAAGTTTACACTTTATAAATATTCTTCTTGTAGTTCCCCCGGTGAATCTGGATCTTTATATTTTAGTTCACCTGATCTGGTGAGATATTGCGGTCTAAATTGCACAGCTTGGTGTCAAAATCTCGTAATTGCAGAGCGTACTCCAGTCAGTGTCAGGGTAGTTGAAATCTCCCATGAATAAAACACTTCCACTTTTTGCTGCTTTTTCTATCTGTGCTAGTAGTTGATTTTCTATTTTTTCCTTAGCACTGGGGGGCCTATAGCAGACTCCAATCATTAATTGTGTGCTATTCACCCCCACATTCACCTTCACCCATAATGCCTCAACCTCATCGCTTGTTCCATCCGCAATTTCTTCTTTCACATTCACTTTTAATTCACTTCCCACAGACAGAAACCACTACCCTTTCCTTTGACTCTTGTCTTTACGAAAGAGAATATACCCCGGAATATTGACAGCCCAGTCATGTGAAGAACAAAACCGGAATTCAGCAATACCAACTAAGTCATAATGTCATCAAATAACTCATCATTCCCATCATCATACTCATTCTCCTTCTCCTCTTCTGCTTTTCCTCCTCTCCATCTTCATCCTCCTCCTCTTCATTATTCTCCTCATCATCCTTTTCATCATTCTCATTCTCTTCCTTCTCTTCATCATCCTCCTCCCCTTTGTCATTCTCATCATCTTTATCCCGCTCCTCATCTTCTTCCTCCTCCTCCCCCTCTCCTCATCATTCTCATAATTCACCCCTTCATCATTCTTATCCTCCTTCTCCTTTTCTTTCTCTCCATCGTCCTCCTACTCATTATCATCATCCTCTTCCTTCATCCTCCTCCTCATTATTATCCTCATCATCCTCTTGATCATCCTCTGCTTTATCATTCCCATCATCATTCTCATCCTCCTCTTCATCCTGTTCATCATCATCATCCTTTTTCTCCTCTTTATCATTCTCATCCTCTTTCTGCTCTTCCTCCTTTTCATCTTCATTGTCCTCCATCTCTTTATCCTCCTCCTATTCATTATTCTCCTCATCATCCTTTTTATTATTCTCATCCTCTTCCTTCTCTTCATCATCCTCCTCCCCTTTTTCATTCTCATCATCATCATCCTGCTCCTCATCTTCTTCCTCCTCCCGCTCTTCATCATTCTCATCATTCACCCCCTTCATCATTTTTATCCTCCTTCTCCTCTTCATTCTCTCCATCATCCTCCTCCCCATTATTATCATACCCATCAACATTCTCATCGTACTCGTCTTCATCATTATCTTCCTTCTCTTTATCATTCTCATCCTCCTTCTGCTCTTCCTCCTGCTCTTCTTCCTCTTCATCTTCATCCTCCTCCATCTCTTTATCCTCCTCCTCCTCCTCTTCATTATTCTCCTCATAATCCTTTTCATTATTCTCATCCTCCCCATTCTCTTTATCACCCTCCTCTCTTTTATAATTCTCATCATCATCCTCCTCTTCATCCTCCTTATCCCCCTCCTCCTCTTATCTCATCATTTTCATCCTCTTCCTCCTTCATCATTCTTATCCTCCTTCTCCTCTTCATTCTCTCCATCATCCTTTTCCTTCATTCTTCTCCTCCTAATCATTATCCTCATCATCCTCCTCTACTTCATCATTCCCATCATCATCCTCCTCTTCATCCTCCTTCTCCTTCATCATTCTCCTGCACTTACATCGGCCATTCAGAGTCCTCCTCACAGTCACAGTGCTTTCTGATGTGTATGAGGAGCCAAAAAAAATGACAAATACTCCCTGACACCCTGATCTCCATTAACACCACCGAGAAATCGCCGGCAATAAATGTGATTTTATAACGAGTCGTTGATTGAGCTGCCAGCAAGGACAGCGATCAGGCAGATAAGAATGCTTAGATTAGGAGGGACGTCGCCTATTCTTTTCTGCAGTAAAGGCCTGCCTGATGCCGTATTTGGACTTTAGAGATCCATTCTTTCCTTCCTTGTGTTGAGTCAGTCCCCATATATCCCTTCTATCCTTTGAAGGCTACAATTCATGCTCCATTCAGATTGGCTTCATTTGTAGCCACCCCATTGTGCTGTACAGAGCTGAGACTACAAGTGTGACCACACCCATCCATCATGCACAATGCAAGGGATCATGGGACATGGAGTTTTCCTGTAGGCAGGAAGGTGACATTGCAGCTGCTGCCCTCTAGTGTTCAGCCAGAAATGATTCTGATTGGCTGCTGGTTGGCTTTATCTAATATTTTCCTGTTAGCTACCAGTCGGTCCAGGTTCTTCCCTCCTGTAGTAGTACTGCGTATTGATGTTGGGTTTGCTAGAGAAACCATTGGGCTTAGCTGGAAAGATACTGATAGGGAACAATAGTAATAGGAGGATGAGTGAGCGAAGAGGCGACCTTATCAGTCTACTGCTGCACCCTCACTGTCTATTCAGTACATTGGAGATGGGGAGAGGACAGCTTACAGTCTGTAACTACTGCTAGACATTCACTTTTAGAGCTCTATGTATAAAACAGTGAATCTGACATTCCTTCAAACATTCCCTTGTGGGGAATCTTCCAGGTCCAGGTGTTTCAATGGCAGTAGTTGATGTCAGATTCCCAGTTTTATAAAAACAGATTCTTTAGATGTATACTTCATCTGACAAACAATTGATTTCTTATCACCTAATCTATATGGAACAATCACCTGCTGCTCCCACCGCATCAAATCCATAAACAGAACAGCCGATCCCTATCAATGTCTGATTGTTTTTTTTTTAAGTTAATAGGGAAGCCCCTTTTGTTTTGCTTTTTTACTTTTGTTCCATTTAATATTGTTTTTGAATCTGTTAAAGACTCTGCATGGTGTTGGTGTCATTCACTTGGCCATGGTGTGTAGCAGTGCTGTGTAGATTTCAGAAGTGGATGGACAGGATATAAAATGGCTCCACCAATGTATTATTAATTAACAGGATTTATATAGCGCCAACATATTAGGCAGTGCTGTACAATACATAGGGGTTGCAAATAATAGACAGATACAGACAGTGAGACAGGAGGAGGAGAGGACACTGCCCCGAAGAGCTTACAATCTTAATTATAAAGTATCTAGAGAACTGAAAAGAGAGGCAGCAGAAGATGAATGGTGGGAAGGCTGTGTATGGGGTAGGTAGGTGGGAAGGCTGTGTATGGGGTAGGTAGGTGGGTGGGAAGGCTGTGTATGGGGTAGGTGGTGGGAAGGCTGTGTATGGGGTAGGTAGGTGGGTGGGAAGGCTGTGTATGGGGTAGGTGGGAATGCTGTGTATGGGGTAGGTGGGAAGGCTGTGTATGGGGGTAGGTAAGTGGGTGGGTGGGAAGGCTGTGCATGGGGTAGGTAGGTGGGGAGGCTGTGCATATGGGGTAGGTAGGTGATAAGCCTGTGCATGGGGGGTAGGTGGGTGGGTGGGAAGGCTGTGTCTGGCCTAGGTAGGTAGATGGGTATGCTGTGTCTGGGGTAGGTGGGTGGGAAGGTTGGATAAGTCTGGCATGTATAACATTTCTCTATGTAGCACTTTGCCCTGTGGCTTTGCATCTTTTGGAAGTTTAGAAAGTTGTCCGGCTTATGATGTTATTTTCACCATGCTGAGTATTATTTGGGCATTCTTTGTTTTGTATAATAAAGTTTTATTTAGAGGAAAAACAGACAACAAAGATACAATAAATACAAATCCCATTCATGTGTTAGGTGTGCGTCCTCATCTATAATGTTTTGTACAATAAATGATTTGTCTTTGTGTTGGTATGCATTGGGGGTGTTAATAATGAGGAGCTGCAGAAATAATTATAAAATGATCATTTATTATCTTTGCTGTTATTCTGCTCTGTTGACATTTCCAGCATGGCAATAACAGAGCCGGATATTAAAATGATTTCCTGATTCTTCACCTGTGAGAAGTGATTAGTTACATTGTGTCCACATTCCTTTCTAAATCAAAGTGCCACATGGTACAGATCTTTCATATGGATGATGTGAGATTCAGCAATCCCAGCCAACTCGGGGTAATCATGCAGCATCGCGCCTGGTCAGGAGAATACAGATTGTGCAAGAGGTAAAGGTGAACTCCAGCTAAAATTTATTTAGGTGACTCAATCAACATACGTGCAGCAGAATAAAACTGATGCACTGCTTGCCTGTATTACAATACTTAACTGTATTTATATAGCGCCAACATATTACTCAGCGCTGTACAATAAATAGGGGTTAGAAATGACAGACAGATACAGACAGTGACACAGGTGGAGGAGAGCACCCTGCCCCGAGGAGCTTACAATCTAGGAGGTGGGGAAGTATCACACAATAGGAGGGGGATATGGAATGGTGGGGAAGTAGTGAGGGATTAGGAGACAGAAGAAGACGAGTAGGTGAGGGGGAAGCGTTGGGTTTTGAGGAGCAGAAAGTAGGAGCAAGCCGAATAGGACAAGGAGACCATTCCAGAGAGTCGGGGCAGCTCTAGAAAAGTCTTGGAGCCAAGGTTATGCACATAGAAGTAAATGCTATATATTTATCACACAGATGGCTTAGTCGCAGGATTTGTATTATGCCCCAATGGCATTGTGACCCAGCCGTACAGTAATCCCCCAAACTATTGGGTGGTGCTCCCAGCTAAAGGGTCTTTTTCCTTCAACTTCAACTCTTTAAGACTGACAGATTTCCGGTCCCCTGCCGAATTGAAGCGTAGCCTTTCCTAAGCACTGCACCGCTATGGTATAGGGAACCACAGAGCATAGCGAGGACCTAAGAGACTTCCAGGAGTGTTAGTTTCTCAATGAGAAGTTTCTCTTTATTACAGAAACGCTCAGCATTGTAGGAAGCAGGACAGGTAAGCATCGGGTTAATTCCTTACAGGAGACAAATTGACCGTGATTTATAACAGCTCTCCATTAGGAGACAGAAGAAGACGGGTAGGTGAGGGGGAAGGGTTGGGTTATAAATGAGCAGAAAGTAGGAGCAAGCCAAATAGGGCGAGGAGACCATTCCTGGGAATCGGGGCAGCTCTAGAAAAGTCTTGGAGCCAAGGTTATGCACATAGAAGTAAATGCCATATATTTATCAGTCAGATGGCTTAGTCGCAGGATTTGTATTATGCCCCAACTGCATTGTGACCCAGCCGTACAGTAATCCCCCAAACTATTGGGTGGGGCTCCCAGCTAAAGGGTCGTTTTCCTTCAACTTCAACCCTTTAAGACTGACAGATTTCCGGTCCCCTGCCGAATTGAAGCGTAGCCTTTCCTAAGCACTGCACCGCTATGGTATAGGGAACCATAGAGCATAGCGAGGACCTAAGAGACTTCCAGGAGTGTTAGTTTCTCAATGAGAAGTTTCTCTTTATAACAGAAACGCTCAGCATTGTAGGAAGCAGGACAGGTAAGCATCGGGTTAATTCCTTACAGGAGACAAATTGACCGTGATTTATAACAGCTCTCCAAGACTGGAGAAGGGAAGAACCTGGGTGATCCAGCAAATCTGGAATGGATTTCTTAAAATAATTTCTTTAATGCTTTTTACTCCTGGTCCAGATTTATTTCTGGTTTGCTGGGTCACCCAGGTTCTCCCATGATAGTCTATCTTCTCCAGTCTTGGAGAGCTTTAATAAATCAGGCTCATTGCCACTGTGATCTGCAGTACCTGGTAGGGGAGCGCGTGAGACAAATGGAGGAGGATTTGGCTCATTGTGCATTTTATGAGGTTTACAAATCAAACAGAACAATAGGATTTATGAGTTCAGACTGTCATACGGGAGCATTTAGTTGTAGGAATCTGTATATACATTTCTATATATATATTTCTATAAATTAAAGCCCAACTCACATTAGCACATATTAGTGATCAGCCACATACATAACTGTTTTATTCTGTTTGCGATATATGGGCGGCACCAACCCTGTATTTGTTGCCTTTGCTGCAGAGTTTGGCTTTTATGTTACCTGGAAAAATATAAATAAATACAAATAATTCTTATACTGATATCACCAGGAATTGCCATGTAATGTATGTATTAAACTTATTAAACATTGTATTAAACTTGTATTAACAATGTATTAAACTTATTATAAATATTAATTCACCTTTATTCATGACACATTGAATGTGAATGAAGTTGTTTCCCTGCCGGTGATATTTCAGTCTCCGGTGTTTTGCTCGCAGGGTAGATCTCGGTGTTTGCCCTTCTTCCAGGTTCTGACATTTGTAGTGTAATTGAGTTGGATATTGGCGGTAGTCTGTACTGGGTGGATATCGGGGGCATTCTGTACTGGGTGGATGTTGGGGGGCATTCTGTACTGGGTGTATATCGGGGGCATTCTGTACTGGGTGTATATATCGGGGGCAGTCTGTACTGGGTGTATATATCGGGGGCAGTCTGCACTTGTGGATATTTGGAGCACTCTGTATGGGTTGGATATTGGGGGCAGTCTGTACTGGGTGGATATCCTAGAACATCTTTATTCAGGTATTAGAGTCTCCATCTTCTCCCTTGTCTGACATGCCGGCTGAGAGATGACACAAATATACAAATCCCGGGGCCTGAGCAGTTTTTGGTACATTTTGATCACTGGGGTAGAGAGAAAGACTGGGGAAATACCTCCTCCTGCCTGCAGCACACTAATGACGACATCCCTACTTAAGCAAACTCACTGACTGCTGTTCATTTTTCTCATACATTACTGAGACATCCACCTGAAAGGATAACAATACTAAAGCACAGATGGTCCAATCACTGTGCAGTGTTCATGGGAGCTTTAAATATTAATAATAGAAGAGCCTCTTATAATGAGGGTAATCCTGCAGCCGTCCAGGTGTTAGTCATGTGACCTGGGAGCCGGACCGGCTCAGGATTACCCTCATTAGGCTGAGATCTGAGGCTCACATTCACTTTTCATGTTACCACATTGGCTGCACATTGAAGTAAATGTCATTTTTATGTCCTATTCAGGTATTTCTTGTATTGGATAAATGTAAAACGCAATCACAACTTTAAAGAGCCGTTACAGAAATATACGTGAAATCCGAATATCTGATCTGACCAACACCAACAAATTAATCTGACCAATAAATATTTGTACAATAGAAACTATGAATGTGCTTCATATCAATTAATGATCAATAGAAGAGCCATTATAGTTACTAATAATAATAAACAGGATTAATATAGCGCCAACATATTACACAGCACGGTACATTAAATAGGGGCTATAAATGACAGACAGATACAGACAGTGACACAGGAGGGGAGGACCCTGCCCCGAAGAGCTTACAATCTAGGAATCTATTTTTTGATTGACGTCCTCCTCTGCAGCTTCGACTCCCTGTGCATTGTATGGATTGCAGTCTCTGTACCCGTAGGGGTGATTAGTGCAAATCGGCCGAATCTGTGTGACCTTCCTTCCTCCAGTGCAGCTTTTTGTTCTTTTCATGAGCACTGGGGAGGCTCTCCCTGTGTAATCAGCCTCTCCTGGTGAAGGAAACGTTAGATCCATAACAGTGTGCAGAAGAATTTAGCCATAGAGGTGCAAAAATGCAACCAATTTATTTTCCTGCAGAGGAATATTGATGAAAAACCATTATTAATGCAGTATTTATACCATAGTTACATAGTAAGTCAGGCTGAAAAAAGTCCAAGTCCAACCAGTAGGGAAATAATCATATCCTAGATATAAAACCCTGTAAGACATAGTTGGTCCAGAGGAAGGCAAAAAAAAAACCCCAGGTACGATTTGCTCCAAAAGGAAAAAAAATTCCTGATTCCATGAGGAAATCGGATGTTCCCTGGATCAACAGTCACTGTGATTTTTACATTAAAGCCTTAATCCCCAGTTATATTCTGTGCTTCTAGAAATCATCCAGCTTTTTCTTAAAGCAATCTATAGAACTTGGAAGATTACTAAGCTTCGGTGATAATCTGTTTATCAACTACAAGGGTTCAGTCTCATGCAGTTTGCTGCATTCTGAGCAGCATGGTGGCTCAGTGGTTAGCACTCCGGCCTTTGCAGCGCTGGTTCCCACGTTCTAAACTCAGCCAGGACTCTATCTGCATGGAGTTTGCAGGTTCCCCCTGTGTTTGTGTGGGGGTACTCCCGTTTCCTCCCACATTCCAAAAACATGAAGTTAGGTTAATTGGCTTCCCCAAAAATTGTCCTTGTCCTGTGATAATGACATATGACTATGGTAGGGACATTAGATTGTGAGCTGCATTGAGGGACAGCTAGTGACCTGGCTATAGACTTTGTACAGCGCTGCGTAATATGTCAGCACTATATAAATACTGAATAATAATAATAAATTCTGAACTGCAGACACCATAGAAATCTAAAGGATTTCCCGGCACTTCTGGGAAAATTTTTTACTAAAAATAATTACTCTAATGTAACACTAATCAGATCTAAAAGAGATCCCAGAGTGATACAATGTCACAATATCTCTGCTAATGTAATATATTACTTCTCATAGAAATCACATTGTAACGCAATGGGCCTGAAAGCTCTCCAAGACTGGAGAAGATACACTTTCATCAGTGAATCTGGGTGATCCAGCAAACCTGGAATGGAGTTTTGTAATTTGCTATTTGTTAGCAGTCATGGATCAGATCCATTCCAGGTTTGCTGAATCACCCAAATGAAATCCCATTCGCCTGCGCGTTAGTTACATCTTCCCAGCACAGCCAATCAGGATGGCCAGGGATTGTCTGAAGGAGGAAAAAGAGAAGGAAGATGGAACGATATGCTGGGGAGTAGGTAAATGCCCGCGTGTAATGATCAATATCTCCCAGATATTTTTATTATAATTGTCATCCAGTTTTTATATAGCCCAAGCATATTACGCAGCGCTGTACAAAGTCCACAGTCATGGCGCTAGCTGTCCCTCAAAGGAGCTCACAGTCTAATGTCCCTACCATGGTCGTATGTCTTTATCACAGTCTAAAGCCAATTTTTAGGGGGAAGCCAATTAACCCAACTGCATGTTTTTGGAATGTGGGATGAAACGGGAGTACCCAGAGGAAACCTACACAAACACAGGGGGAACCTGCAAACTCCATGCAGATGTCCTGGCTGAGATTTGAACCTGGGACCCAGCGCTGCAAAGGCCGGAGTGCTAACCACTGTGCCACTATTGACCACTTACCACCACACACCTATCAATCAGCTCTGTGCTTAGCCTGATGATCGATGTCGCCTTTCTGTCCTGACAGCCAGTAGACCGGAGATTACATGTCAAAGCATGGAAATTCCCAAACAGCGTTCACATTAATAAGCAATATTCATTCTTCTAAAAGGTTTATCCTAGATTTGTATCACATGAATTGTTAAATCCTCGACCAGTAACATACGGGCCCTTTAGTTACAAGACGCTTCTGACTTATTCTATATCTGTGACTGTAGCCAATGTTATAGAAATCCATTTTCAACACAGAAATGTTTTCGGCTGGGTGGGAAGAAGCTGTATGTGGGTGGAAGCCCCGGAATTGTGACCCGACACGGCCAAAAACAGCCGGGTGGTTACTGAAAGTGCTGGGTGGTGCCCGGGGTGAATACTGGAAATAATAATATCCATTAAAATCAATAGAAGCATTTACCAGCGTTTTTGGGCGTTTTCCATTTTTATTTTATTTTTTAAACATTGCAAGCCACGTTATAAATAGCGCTCATAAACGTGCCTAAATTTACGTCCTGGTGTAGATTAGCCCATTGGAATGCATGGGAATTTCAAACATGGGCTTTTAAAGCCTCCGGTTAAATGCTGGGGAAAACGTCCGTGAGGTCTAATGCATGAAAAATGACAAGGCCAATACTTATTAAATTAAAGCGCCGTGTTCGACCAGATGTCGCTTTGATCAGGACTGGCGGAGTTACATTCTGGGTGATACATTGTAATACTCAGGTTGGTACATACTAGATATCACCTTCCTACAGGTGTGTGTATGTATGTATTATTTATAATATTTATATAGCGCCAACATATTATGCAGGGCTGTGCATTAAATAGGGATTTAAATGACAGACAGATACAGACAGTGACACAGGAGGAGGAGAGGACCCTGACCAGAAGAGCTTACAATCTAGTAGGTGGGGGAAGTATCACACAATAGGAGGGGGATATGGAATGGTGGGTGAGCAGTGGGTGAGCAGTGAGGGTTTAGGAGACAGAAGAAGACGGGTAGGTGAGTTGGAAGCGTTGGGTTTTAACCTCCATGGCGGTATTCCCGAGTGTGGCTCAGGGTTCATTTTCAGTACCTAAAGCGGTAACCCCAAGCCACACTCGGGGTGGAATTTTAAATGGGATTGGAACGCTTACCTCGTCGCCATGTGCTTGGGGGGTCCTCCAGCAATGTAACCTGCGGCTGGGAGGTGGGAGCAGGCAGGAAATTTAAAATAATAAGTATTTTTAAATGTACCCGTTTGACTTTTAAAAATACTTACATAATAACGCCAGGGAGGTTAGAGGCTCTTTTAAATGAGCAGAAAGTAGGAGCAAGCTGAATAGGGGGAGGAAGACCATTCCAGAGAATCGCTGTCTGTATCTGTCTGTCATTTGTAACCCCTAATTTATGTACAGAGCTGCGTAATATGTTGGCGCTATATAAATAATAGTCATAAATGTATAATAATAATACCAATAATAATAATAGAATATTCATTGTTTATGAAGCGCAGAGCTCCGTGCCCCCTCCATGCGATTCAGCCAGGTTACTTCTGCTTTGCGTAATAAATCCAAACAAACCGAGGGAATCAGACTTTTCATTGTAAGTGAATCCTATCCTGAATTCGGTCGCCAGCTTTGTGCCCTTTTCAGGTCTGTCTGAGGAATAATGATGGTGCGGTGCCCAGGTTTCCGTTTTGCAGATGGTTGGTGAAAGTATTGGTTGGATGCCCTGCAGAGTGAAACCGCTATTATAAGATAAACAAACATACGTGTTTGGCTTGTTTTGTGTGCACTGCTCCTGGAGCCGGTCCCAGCAGATGGGTCCCGGTGTCTGTGTGCCACAAGGAGGAAGCCCCGGGCAGACAATCCTAACTGGGCTCAGACTATGGGCAGGGCTGAGTGCTAAACGTATGAGGGCCACCCAGGGACCCCGGAAACTTCACCCCGATGTAGTGACAGCACCAACACCCAGCTGATGAGGTGACTAGTCGATGATGCTCTGATAAGGAACTAAAAGTTCCAGCATGCTGAGAGTTGTAGTCCAGCTTGTGTGAATCTGCAGATTTCTTGAACATTTCCTGCACAGAGGTGAGTTTTATCCTTGCAATTATTTTGTTATTACTATTATTTAACAGGATTTATGTTGCACCAACATATTACGCAGCGTTGTACAATATATAGGGGTTGCAAATGACAGACAGATACAAGAGGAGGGGAGGACCCTGCCCCAAAGAGCTTACATTCTAAGAGGAGGGGAAGTATCACACAATTGTGGGGGGATATGGAATAGTGGGAAGTAGTAAGGGGTTTAGGAGATGGATACTTCCCCACCTCCTAGATTGTAAGCTCTTCGGGGCAGGGTCCTCTCCTCCTCCTGTGTCACTGTCTGTATCTGTCTGACATTTGCAACCCCTATTTAATGCACAGCGCTGCATAATATGTTGGCATTATATAAGGTAGGTGTATCAGGTAGGTGAGTGGGACATATGCTATGCAGGGATTTGTGTATCAGGTAGGTAGGTGGGGGAGGAGCTGTGGAGGGATTTGTGTATCAGGTAGGTGGGTGGGGGAGGAGCTGTGGATGGATTTGTGTATCAGGTAGGTAGGTGGGGGAGGAGCTGTGGAGGGATTTGTGTATCAGGTAGGTGGGTGGGGGAGGAGCTGTAGAGGGATTTGTGTATCAGGTAGGTTGGTGGGGGAGGGGCTGTGGAGGGATTTTGCGTATCATCGGGTTGTCAGCCCATAAGATAGAAATTAGAGCGGAGTGCATTTCTTGCACATGAACATTTTCTGTATTTGCAGGGTCTGTATGGGATGAAGCATTGGTGAAATGTCTGAGTATTGCAGAGCTGTGGTTGGGTAATGAGTCAGGTTTGCTTTAATCCTGCAGCAGCGTGTACTTACCTCTCCGTTGCATACATTTACATTTGTGTAAGCTGGCATTACATGCTGCAGTTATCATGGCAGTCAATGTCTGATGCTGGGTCCAATGACAAGGATACAACTTCGATGTTTTGACTTTACTTGCTGCATGCTTTTTCCAGGTCTGTGGCTCACAAAGTGTTAATGTCTGGGTGATGGCGGCTGTGCTCTTACATTTGGCCGGTGCTGCCTTCTGTACTGGGTGAGAGTTTGGAGAGATTTGCAAATCTTTGTGCTGTTGTCAGTGGGTAAGAGGTGAAGTATCTGATGCTTTATGGGATTTGGAGACAGCAATGTCCAGCAGGGACAAAATAGTCGAACCCCGTCATTGTCCACCTGGGGGGCAGTTTTAAGCAAAATATAAAGTGGGGCCCCACATGCACAGCATTCCTGCTCCCTATACCCTTGGCTTTGTGTCATCTGCCCCCTCGGGAAAGAGAAGCAGTTGCCCTGTTTGCTCTACTTTAAACCCACCAGCAATGGGTGCAGGTTTGATTACCGGCCCCCTCAGATCCCTCAACCCAGGCCCTTAGGAAACAGGCCACACATGAGTGAATCCATGTTTAATCATCCCAGGTGAATAAAGGTGATCAAAGAACAGACATTCACAGATGTATGGGAAGAACATCTCCGGCAGCAGTAGTATACACATCGTGAAGTGTGTATGATAGACAGGTTCTCTTTACATCAGAGTTCTGAGACGGTTCTGCAGCTTCATCCTCCAGGTTGATGGAGATCAAATTCACCCGCTTGGCACTCAGCAATTTCCGTTCTTTCCAATATATTTCAGCATTCAACCCAGAACATTTTTTAAAGTGGATGGCAAGAAAAAGGCGTGTGGCAGCCGCATGAAGTGTCCCAACCTATAGGTAACACCCAAAAACATCTAGGTGGTTTCTGATAAGTGCTGGGTGGTGCGCCCAGCTAAAAGGCTCTGGGGAGGTCACTGGATTTATAGAGACATCAACAATGTAAGTGTTACCTAATGTGCAGTTATCACACCGATCACAAATAATCTGCACGTATAATTCTAAATGATGACTTCCAGTGCTCTGTATTACAAAGACACTTTGTACAGCCGGATTTGTATGCTGTGGCGGTTATATTCTTCAGGTTAGTAATTATGGTGATAATGTAGACAGCCAAAAATGTAAAAGCTGCAACATCTGCACGTGTGGGAGAAATAAAGCTCCATTCTGTGTATAACAGACCTTAGATCTGTCTCCCTGCCAGATTTATACTCCTACATATTCATCTATTATTATTTCACAATATTTTTTTATAGCTCCGACATATTCCGTCATGCTGTACAATAATAGGGGTATTATTCGACATCAAAGAAGGAGAAAAGAGACAGGTTTTTTTTGGCAATTATATTTTAAACAAAATTCAGCGAGTATGGTGATAACAATAAACGATTTATGAATGACAATGATGCGAATGCGCAATCAAAAAACAGTGCAAAGTAAGGCAACACGAGATGTTATACTAATAACCAGCTGAAGGAGGCAATTAAGACAAAACGCCGTGGAAAGTTGACCAAAGGGATCCTTTTTTTGCAGGACAATGCACCTGCGCACACGTCCAACGTTGTGGCTGCCAAATAGAACACCCTGGGTTTGGTCCACCATCCCCCCTTCTCACCTGACCTGGCCCCTTCGGACTATTATCTGTTCCCGAATTTGAAGAAACACCTGAAGAGGCAACATTTTGAGTACATTTCTGACGTCAAAGATGCTGCTGAGAGCTGGTTTGCGGCCCAACCAAAGGACTTTTATTTGAACGGTCTAGAAAAGCTGCAACTATGTTGTACCAAGTGCATCAGTCTCAGGGGGGAATATGCTGAATAAATGTGTTATTTCGTAACTCTGACTCTCTGCTTTCTGGGCAAAGCACCCTCAGCACCCACTCATATAGAGAGAGTCAGAGCAACTGTATAACAAAACATAATAATAGACAGTATCATAAATAAAATATGGTGTCACTATATAATAAAGGTAACCTAACAATACACAAAAATATATATATATAGTTGAAACTAGGATAGTAAAAGTCTTCTTCATGGAAAAATAAGACATCCCCCTGAAAATAAGACCTAGGGCATATCTTGGCATTTCAAAAAATATAAGACAGTGCCTTATAATAGGGGAAACAGGGTATGCAGACTGTACAAATTGATTGCTTTGTAAAACAGTAAATAGTAACGCTGGTCAATTAAAGAATTCGTGAGAAGTGAGTTGCTTGCTTGAATTAGATTTGCACAATAAGATTTAATACCATGGGTAAGTTGGAATGTAACCTCACAGCAGATGAAATTTTGAAGTTAATAAGTAGGTCTTCGTATATGTATGAAAGATTCAAACCACTAAAATGTTGTGGAGGTGAGAATACTAAGTGGATAAAGGACACCTGGTGCTGGTTGCAGCTAATGATCGTGATGCAGAGAAAGGCAACTGGTGGATAGGACAAGTGAGAGGCTACGGGCGCAGCCATTCACATACTGTGAAAGATATTCAAGACGAGAGATAAAGGCGTATACAAGGAGTTTGGTGATCCCTGCAAATAATAATGCGATTCTGATCCACCCAGGGGTAATATTTCCCCTATTCTATCCTCCTGGTTTAATGCAGGAAGCATGAATGTTATACCCGGGCCCTTGGACATTCACTGGGCTCAAAGCTTGTGTGTAGCTTGCCTAGTGCATGATCCGGCTTCTTACTATACAGATTGCAGTGCTCTCCCCAGACCCATTTTGCTGGGAGGTTGGGTCACAATACCGGGCTGCTACCAGCCTCTAGCTCCTGTCTGGGCTGAATATTGGGTTGTAGCATGCAGTTGGACTTACTCTGTTCCTTGGACTGTGACAAGTTGCCTACTTATCATGATTTCTCTTTGGCGCAGGTCGTGTAGGAGCGTGGGAATGCTATGAAGATGGGAGTTTTGGTATTCATGAGGAACTTGCTGCTGGCTCTTTGCCTCTTCCTGGTGCTGGGCTTTCTGTACTACTCCGCCTGGAAGCTCCACCTCCTGCGCTGGGAAGATTCACGTAAGTACCCTCTTCTTCTATTGCCCCCACACTTTGCTCCTTTTCTGGTCAGTAATCTCCTGCCCTAACTTCAGGCTGTGTCTATAGGTAGCATTCCGTACCCTTCTTCTTGGTCTCACCTTTCGTGAATTCCATGATTTTCCCACTCTGCAGCTGATGACATTCATTTTACCCCAGCCCATGATGGCTGCCCAGACACAGGAAAGCTGGGAGGTGAATCAGTCCTGGTGTAAATACCTGTAATACCTGGACAATTGTTAGGGGGCAGTATCACTTGGTGCATAGTTGCAGGCAGCAAACGTTCTGGTGGTAATACCACACTCGCGCAATTTGGCAAAATCCAATTTCCTATAGGCTCCAGCTGCTTGGAGGACACTGCCCATCTGGTTACATGTTTGGGTCCTCACCTGGGACTTATTCACCTCTGTGACCAGGAAAGATTTGCTAAGAATCCCAAAAACGTAACATTGGATCCTTCCCATGCTTTAATAAGTTTCAGTACATTTCAGGTGCCTTTGTTGCTTTCCATATGCTTTTTAATGCATCGCCAGGGAATTTGGGGGAGGGTCCAGAAATCCGACGCACGTGGAAGTGTCAAATGCTGGAGGTGTCAGACGCTTGGAGCGCCTCCTAGTTGCTTGATTTGGAAGCAGAATAATGGTCTGTTACCTCTCCCAGGCCCTTGGGGGAGATCTCAGGGCTGCAGATCTGTTTTGCCCATAACCCCCGGTCTCCCTTTCTGTTTGTAAAGTTTTATTTGCTCTATATGATTACAAATTGAGAGGAGAAGAAACCCCCCACATTGGATGTGATGTCATGGAACTTTAATTTGCACAGCAATACCTGAAAGAGACCAAACCCTGGCCTGCTAGACACCACCTGTATCCCAAATTGCTCAATTGATCCTTTAATTACCAACATAACAAGGCCTCCTCTTCCCTCTTCCCCAGAAGCTCTGTCCCTTTATCAATCGCTAACATTTTCTCTAAAGCCCTCAAATCTCCTTATTCCATCCCCAGATCCAGTGTTTGTCATCCAGGGTTCCTCCAGGGGGCGCTAGGGGTTCCCTGAGCAATGGGCATTTTGTTCCTCTCAGGTCAGTATAAGTGACCCCAATGATCTTTTTGGCTATCTGTAAGGGTGACATTTTTTCTAATAGCCAGCATGTAATCAAAAGCCATCTAATGTAAGAGGAATTATTCGCTTGGACCTCCACACTAATGTACTGTGACCTGTGGATATAATAATTATAGAGGCAGGGGCATTGAAGACCTGAAAGTTATTTCAAGGATTCCCCAATGGTAAAACTATCAGGGAACACTGCCCTTATCAGAAGCTCCAGCTATTTTTCCAGGCTGCTTGTATTACAGCTCCCATGCACCTAGCACTGTGGCGGTGATGCCGCCGTCCTCCTGTCTGTCATGAGAAGTCAGGAGCTGTGTATTTTCTCTGCATGGCCAAGGAGGTGAGGACATGAGCGCAGGTCTAGCAGCCCAGAAGTAAAGTAGGAACTGTCGTGATGCAGGAAAGTAAAATGAGATTTGCTGGCTTTACAACCAAAAAAATCTAAATTTATGGACCATGCTGAGCTTATAAAAGGGAGAGCAATGCAAAGTAGGCTATTATTATTAATACTAATCAGTATGTATATAGCACCAACATATGACGCAGTGCTGTACGTTAATAGGGGTTGCAAATGACAGACAGTGACACAGGAGGAGGAGAGGACCCTACCCAGAAGAGCATACAATCTAAGAGGTTTCTGCCCCAGTTTAATTCCCCCCCGGGGCTGAAACAATACAATTGCCAGCCTTTCCTAGAATTCAGAAATGGCTGCCAGTAAATTGTCATTTCTCGGGACTTGGATTGTTACTTCTGTAGCATGGATTCCGCTCTGATTTACAGCCTGTAGTGAATTTCATGCAGATCTGTAGCTGACTCCAGCACGGTGATGCATGAAGAATAGACTTGGTACATTATCTCTCCTTAATGTCTTCTCATCAATCAGATTTCATCACTTTTATCTCCGACCTATAAATCGCCCTTTAAAATCTATTCAAATGGACACTGCCATCGTGTGCCGGAATAGGGGAACTACACTGCGATATTTTACACTGTGCAATGATAAATGCGTTTTGTGTAAGAGAAGAAGTGATATTGAATTATAATTTACAGGGTAAGAAGTATTTGCAGTGCCTGATCCGATGCCTAATCCTTCACTGAAAGCTGAACTGACAGGTTCTAATATTTATGTAGTCAGATATATTTTATGCATGATGCTGTAACTCCTTAGTGTTGGCCTGATAGGATTATTTATTTATTGTATTTATGAAGCGTTGACATGTTCTGCAGCAATACAGAGACCATAAAACCTCCCGTGCTGGCAATCCTTTCTCACCCCTCTAGCCACACACGTGTATTTGGGTCAGAGTGATGGGAAACCTGAGAACTCCAACAATCGTTGAGAGAATTGCAGGGATAACCCCTGGTAGGAAATGGACCCAGTGCTACAAAAATACAACATTCACCATAATAAGATCCCATCTACAGGCTTCAAATGAACCACAAAGAATGTGATCATGTGACTTTGTATACATTGACGAACATATCAAACTGGAAATAGATGAAAGGGGAAACAAAAAGAAAAGGAAAAGCAACTCATAATGTAAACCCTGCATTATGTGCATAAATTTATGTGTAAAATATTTATCTATTGAGGCACAAAGCTTAAAATAAATTAATTTGGCCTGACCTGACCCACTTTCTGTAAAACCTCTCCTTGTCCATGTGAGACAATATTGTGAGAAAGAAAAGTAAATAATTCCTAATCTTTGCACTGTCTGGATTCACGTCTCAGATAAAAAGCAATTATTATTAAACATGACTTATATAGCGCCAACATATTACGCAGCGCTGTACATTATATAGGAGTTGCAAATGACAGAGGGATACAGGCAGTGACACAGGAAGAGGAGAGGGCCCTGCCCCAAGGAGCTTACAATCTAGGAGAGTATGGAATAGTGGGTAGTAGTGAGGGTATAGGAGACAGAAGAAGATGGGTAGACAGGCCATGGGATCAGAATAACACGAGTGTTTGCAGCCTCCATGCTTCCTATAGTGAAGCGAGCTGGTGAAAGTCACCACAATCTCACGTGTTTTCTGATTAGTTCAGTTTGGGCCGTTCAGAAACAGAGGGATCCAGGGAACATTTTCAGCATCGCAGTACAATCAATCAACTTCATGGGCTTGTGATCTAACAAGCAGAAATGTTCATGGTATCTTCTATTGCTGACATCACTTCTTGTATCAGGATCAGCAGCCTGTTGTGGGAGCTGCTCATAATATCTTGTATTTATATAGCGCCAACATATTTTGCAGCGCTGTACAATGTCCTAAATCATGTGACTAGCTGTCCCTCAGAGGAGCTCACAATCTAATGTCCCCCCTTAGTTATATGTCATTATCACAGTCTAAGGTCAATTTTGGGGGGGAAACAATTACCCAAACCGCATGTTTTTGAAATGTGGGAGGAAACTCAAACAAACACAGGGAGAACCTACAAACTCCATGCAGATAGTGTCCTGGCCGAGATTCCAACCTGGGACCCAGCGCTGCAAAGGCCAGAGTGCTAACGACTGAGCCACCATGCTGCTCATCATATTGGCCATTGAGCTGCCTATCTGATTGTCACAGATTCCCACAAGTCCAGGTCACCTGTGCCTCCTTCTTGCTCACCTTCCTTGCAGCCCCCTACAGCCAGCACCATCTCTGCCTCTGGATCCAACACTCTGAATACTTCCTGCTCCAAGTCAGGTCATTCCCTGTCAGCTGCTCCCTTACCTCAGAACCAGAGACCATCCCAGGAACAGCACTCCCTCTGCTGGTGGGATTGATGTCTGTGGCTCTCTTGCCCCTTCTTAAGGAAGTGACCTGGCAACAGGAAGTTGCCTGAACAAGGAGTTCCTGTGGCTCTGCTTCCAGGTTACTGTTGTTTATCTCTATTGTTCCTGATTCTCAGTGTACCGACCCCGGCTCGTTACTGACTACTCCTGCTTGCTGCCCATCCTGACCTCTTGTTTGTTTCCTGACCATCCTTGTTCCCTGCCGGTCCTGACTTTTGGCTTCTCTGACTACCCTCCTGGATTTTCCTTTTGTACTACGCTTCAGTCCCTGCTTGTTGCATGGGGGGCGCAACCTGTCAGTAGCTTGCCGCACATCATCCTTACCTCTGGAGGCTCTGGAGAAGACCTAGCTACTGCTTAGACCCTGCGCCCTGTGCACGTCTCCACCCACAGGCTGGGTGACACATAGGTCCACCACTTTGCCTTGTGGAGCCGTGACACTGATAGACTGGAAGCAGTCAGAACCTTGGAAGGAAATGAATCCTGGACATTGCTGCTGCAATACTATATTGCTGGTTACATCATTCTATGGAAAGATTGTAAGCTCTTCAGGGCAGGGTCCTCGCTTTCTCCTGTGTCACTGTCTGTATCTGTCATTTGCATTCCCAAATTATGTACAGCGCTGCATAATATGTTGGCGCTATATAAATTTCTATATCACAATATAGTAACGGGACTTTTAAGGCACACTTTTTAAATAAAAAAATATGACTTTTGTTCCATACAGTGTAAAACATTACACAAGTAATTATAAAAACAAATTTTCATGTATAATATGGTCTCGTATGATTAGATGGATTCATATCTCAACTCAAAGTGTCCCTGGTGATCCTGCCATGGAAGTCTGTGGTTAGGTGCGTTCTTTTTACAGGGTGATAGCACTTTGCTTCTTTCTCCCAAGTTCCAATCCTGTGCGGTCACCCTTCACACACTTGTGGGGCTGTATTTAAAAATAAAAAAAGTAATCAGACATTCCCTGGAATCTTCCAGGTCCATGTGTTTCATTGACAATAATTGTTTATCACCCGTGAATATTTGAGTGAATGTCAGATTTCTTGTTTTATAAATAGAGATTTTTAGAAATTCCAAGCAGCTGGACCAATGCATTTTTGCACATGTGCAGTGTGCTTGATTGATGAAGCCATCCCTGGAGTGCATGTAGACAAGAAGTGGCTGCATAAAGGAGTTTAGCAACTTTGAGGTGTAAGGATGAACATAAGGTGAATAATAAAAGTTACTCACAGAGAACACTATGGGGTATACTTATAAATTATTCCCCTGTAAATTCAATAAAAATTTGTCCAATCATTTATCAGAACACATAGAATTTCCTATTGTGACCGCTGTGCACTTTTGACGATTGGCCACTAGGTGGCAGAACAAGTCAGTGTTTTAATGTGTATTTAAATGAAAAATGTACAAGGATTTGATTGGCTAGCAGCTAACATTCAGTCGAATTAACAGGGGGATAATTTATAAATCTACCCCTGTATGTTACCCACTTAGGGTTTGTGCGTTATTGTTTTACAAAAGTGACCTCATTAAAATGCTATTCTGTGCTTCCCATGGTTTGGTAAATCGTGATGGGATTGGAATAGGAAATGAGTTCCCAACAAGTTTTCCTAGCATGATAACCCAATAATAATACCTGCATAACTTTGCCCTAGCCCTGTTACCCTGTCCTTAAAGAGTGAAATCTGCCCCGGCAATATATACAGGAGAGGAGTGTAGAAGGGGCAATATGTGTGGAAGAGGAATTCCAAGGATTTGACAGAAGTGATCAGAAGTGATTATAGTAATATTCTGCACATTGCTGATAAAACCCTTCTGTACAAGCAGAGCAGTCTATGATTAGTCTCAGATCTATGATAAGTAGAGGTAGATGTATTTCAATTCTCTGATATCTGAGCCCTGGCAATCATGGCGATGAGTATCCCTGGCAGAAGGAAAGGTGTACGAGGAGGAGATCCTGCTTGGCACAAAACGCTGCCTTTCATTTCATTCCTCCTTTGAATTTGGGGTGAGCCGGCCCCGCCTGTCCCTGTTCTGAAAATCCAATATTATTCATTGCCTGCAAAATATTGATGATTAGCATCCGCGATTAATGGCTGTTAGACCATCAAATCCGCCTCCTCCTTCTGTCGTTATGGTGTCTCCATTAATTGCTGCAGACATCTGCTGCTCATTACACGCCGTGGAATGTATCTCTGCTCCTTCTTTTTCCTTTTGTAGTCATTTAATCAAAGCTTTCGGCAACTTTCATCATTGTCAGAGGGAAACTCTGAATGAAAATAGTTCATTTCTTTTCCTGGGGTCTTGTTTATCTCAGCGAGGGGCCTGGGATAGTGGTGTGTGCGGGGATCACACAGCATAATGAGGACACCATTAATCCCGGATTTAGGGCAGCTCTGGGTCCATTTATCCCAGGTTGGACATTGGCCAGGTTAAGTTTGAGGAGATGATGTTTTGTCTTTTCTCCAAAGCCATATATTATACCTTATTTATTATTAAACAGGATTTATGTAGCGCCAACATATTACAATAAATAGGGGTTACAAATGACGGGAGAGGACCCTGCCCTGAAGAGCTTACAATCTAGGAGGTGGGGAAGTATCGCACAAAAGGAGGGGGATATGGAATAGTGTGGAGTGTTGAGGGCTTAGCAGACAGAAGACCCCTCATCTCCAGAACATTAGGGGTGAGGGGTTGTGTAGTCCAAACATAGATTTATAAAATACTACAGTACACATCCCTTACATGTGTGGCAGCCAACACATGGCATCACAGGTCCTTACTGCTGCACAAAATATTGCTCACAGCAGCTACGAGAGAGCTATTTTGTTCGGCGGTACTGTTAGCCCAGAGTGACTGGTTCTAAGGGGTCCGACCATATCTCCTTGGGCATCATTCAGGCAAGAAGAGAGCCGGTGCTGTACAATGCAACGAACTGTGTGCAAGGAACAGTGCTGGCAGAAAGAAGAGTAATGCATTAAAATTGGAAGAATTCATTTGTATATATTTTTACAGATTGGGCCCCAGTTCACAAAACGGACATTGTGGAATTGGAGAGAGTGCAGAGAAGGGCAACAAAACTAATAAAAGGAATGGAGGAGCTCGGCTATGAGGAGTGATTAGCTGAACTGAATCTATTCTCCCTTGAGAAGAGACGTATAAGGGGGGATATGATCACCCTGTATAAATATATAAATGATACATATAGAGAACTCTCTTCCCCATTATTCACTTTAGGATCATTACAAAGCACAAGGGGGCGCTCTGTGTCTGGAAGAAAAGAAGTTTAAGCTCCGGATAAGGAAGGGATTCTTCACTGTAAGGTCTGTGAAAATGTGGAATCGGCACCCTCAGGAAGTAGTTTCAGCAACTACTATAGATTGCTTTAAGAAAAAGCTGGATGATTTCTAGAAGCACAGAATATAACTGGAGATTAAGGATTTAAAGTAAAGATAACAGTGACTGCTGATCCAGGGAACATCCGATTGTCTCATGGGATCAGGAAGGAATTTTTTTTCACCTGTTAGAGCAAATTACACCAGGGGTTTTTTGCCTTCCTCTGGATCAACTATGTCTTTAAGGCTTTATCTGGGATGCCTATTTCTCTAGTGGTTAAATTGATGGATTTATGTCTTGATGATATAGTTTGTTGGTTGGTGGTGTCTTGTGATCTGAATTCACTACGGTGCTGCTGCTGAGTTAATTTGTAATTACAGCCTTCTTAAACACTTAAACACATTTGGATCAGTTTCTGGATTAATCTCTGCCAACCAGGTGCAGTTACCTAACTCGTGATCTCACCCAAACAATAGCCGCGTTCGCTTACCCTGGGATTGCCCAAAGCTAAGTGCCAAGCTACGTCAGACCTCCTGCCCTGTTCTGTTTGTCTTATGGTGAGTCAGCAGGAAAGCCCAAAACATTGGCACCGCTGTGGATTTAAAGCAGAATAAAATCATTTCTGTCAAGTTGTGAGAATGTCCGCTTGATTCATGGTAATTGTCTGTTTTATATGAATGTCGGTGAAACATTCCATTGAATGCTAATTGTCAGGGTCTGTCTTCAATAATAACATAAGTACCCAGTGCCGCTCCCTCCCGTGCCATTCTCTGTATAAAAGACATTATTTTGGGATTCTTGACATTTAATTTTGGACTTCTTGTAGACTTTTGGCCATTTTTTTTTTCTGGTGGGTTAATCACCATGGGATTTTCACGGCATTCTTTATACAAAATTTAACATTATTACAGTTTAATAATTTATTCAAAAATACATATAAAAAATGATTTTATAAAACCAAGTATGGTGTCCAATAGGGTTGGTCGGTTATTTTGTAGATAGGCTTATAGATCAAGCCTATAATTACAAATATGATTGATGCAATATCTTACATAGATTTGCTAATTTTTTTTTATTTACAGGTTTTCATAACTTACTTCTATCTTCACCTTACTTCATCTGCAATAGCTCACCGACCAAAAGCAGCCAACACTTTTAATTCCAGATGTAAAAGTATGCAGCACCAACTCACAAAACTAGAGTAGAAAACTAATAAAAGCTTTGATCAACAACAAATTGGTTGCTCCATTTTTCTTAGCGTATATTAGCGCCCTATATTATATTTAGATGATAAGGCTATATATATATATATTTTTTTTTTTTTTCAGATCACCAGTGCACATATGAATATTACAAATGACCTATTCCCATAAATATCAATTAAATGTGCAGCTTGCTATTACCATTCCAAAAACCACTAGATCACCATTTTGAAACCCCTAATTTCAATAAGTATGTTTTGTATCTCACCTTTAGAGAGTATCAGTTGGTTCTCAACCATTCTTAAAATAAACAAAAAACATGAGGTTACAAATTACCTCCATTCCTATTCTACACGTATCACCTCTATAGTAATAGATATAGGACAATATTCTTTACCTGCCGATCCTAGTCATAAATTTGATGCATTAGTCATATTCTGATGTCTAATAATAAAACCACAGATAATAGCCTACATCATATAAACAGTTCCCTATCTGGGCACCGCTCAAACAATTTACTATCTGATTTAAACTACCAGTGACCAAATGCAATGGTGGTAAATAGAACCATATTGGAATCCAATCACAGCAGTCAGTGGAGGGATAGTTTGCGTAATGTTTTTACTACTTCCATTGCCCTAGGAAGACCATAATAATTCATTACAGTAGATGTTTATATACCCACATGTGTTTTGCTCTCAGCTCCTTCCTCCCGCCATTGACTTGGCAGCCTTCATACACCCCTCCAAATGAAACATAGGAACTGCATAATCACTGATGGAAGGCAGAAGTAGGTGAGCAGCAGAGACACATCGGGGAGAGCCGAGCTGCTGAGCCACTTCTGGGAGGGGGAAGCTGGGAGAGCTTAGCTGTTAAGCCACTGCAAGTTCAGGGAAGTGGGGAGAGCTGAGCTGCTGATCCACAGCAAGTTGGGGAAAGTGTGGAGATCTGAGTTATTTCCAGGAGGGGAAAGCTGGAAGAGCTGAGCTGCCAAGTCACTGTTGGGAGGGAAATAGCAGGGAAGTTGCCACACTGACTCACTGCTACGAAGGGGAGAAAGAGACTCTGAGCTGTTTGGTAGAAAACAGCAACTGCATATTCACTGTTGGAAGACAGAAGTAGCTGAGTAGCAGAGACACTTCCGGGAGGAGGAAGCGGGGAGAGCCAAGCTGCTGAGCCACTGCTGATAGGGGGAAGCAGGGAGAGCTGAGCTGCTGAGCCACTTTTGGGAGGGGTACTCTGGGAGAGCTCAGCTCTTCAGCCACTGCAAGTTCGGGGAAGTGGGGAGAGCTGAGCTGCTGAACCATTTCTGGGAGGGGAAGTGAGGAGAGCTGAGATGCTGATCCACAGCAAGTTGGGGAAAGTGTGGAGATCTGAACCATTTCTGGGAGGGGAAAGCTGGGAGAGCTGAGCTGCTGAGCCACTGTTGGGAGAAAGATAGCAGGGAAGTTGCAACACTGACTCACTGCTATGAAGGGGAGAAAGAGAATCTGAACTGTTCATCACTTCTAGAAGGAAAGGAACGCGATCTGCAGTGTCACTCCAGAGTGAAATGAGCTGTTCAGCTGCTGAATGAAGGGTGGACAGGAGGAGCTGACCTGCAGAGATAATACCTTCAGTGACCTGAAAAATTGGAAAGGCCATGCGTCTGCAGTAATTAGACAAACATTTACTCTACGGTTATTCAGCTGCATTGGTAATTGATGGCGTATTTACTCCCTTACAGAGTTGGTTTTAATATACCTTAGTGTTCTCTTTAGCCCCTTCTAGCCGGGCGCAGCACCCGGCACTTTTCAGTAACCACCCGGCTGTTTTTGGGTGGTTACTGAAATGTTGAGTAACAATACCCACCCAACTTCTGGGGAGAACACTGTACCTTTAAACACCTTTCTGGCACTCACTTAGCACTCACCTGGCAGAATGTTTCATCTCCTTCTCTCAGACATATTGTTACCAGATATAATGTAAAGCTACGGCTCAGTTTTCCTTTCAGCATAACATTTCTTCTTGGCAATTGTGAACAAAGACTGCAGCCCGGCGTCTTAGTCACATGGGACTCCCATTGTTCCCAGATCTGGGGGTAACTCATTAAGGATAAGCTGTGATTGGATGAGGATTACTAAACATTATCTAAATCTAAACTAACAACCTATTAGAAATGTAATCTAATATCAGAACATTCGTCTTCTTTCTGTAATAAAGAAATAATGTTTACAAATGTTATTCTTCTATCATATTGTTTGTCCATTAGGCTTTAAAATTCAGCAAAGTCGGGTTTATTAGTTTCTTCTAAATTTACAATTAATGACTTTTATTGAAAACACAACTTTTAAAACATTTGTTACTATTTCCAGGGAAAATTTGAAGCATATGTAAAATCATCAGCCCCGAGATTCAGTGGCTGTATTAGTGTTTTATTCCCAGCATTTTTTATTTTATTTTCTCTTTGTAATCTTCCAAAAAATGTTTCTCTTTTCAAAAAGAAGAACCCCCCCCCGGGACTTTTTAGGCACTTTCATTTAAGACATACATAGCTACATAGTCAGGTTGAAAAAAGACATACGTCCATTAAGTTTACTCACTACGGAAATAAACATATCCCAGATATAAATCCTTTATGGACATAGTTGGTCCAGAGGAAGGCAAAAAAACCCGGGTACAATTTGCTCCAACAGGGGAAAAAAATTCCTTCCTGATCCCATGAGACAATCGGATGTTCCCTGGATCAGCAGTCTCTGTTATCTTTACTTTAAAGCCTTAATCCCCAGTTATATTCTGTGCTTGTAGAAATCTTCCAGCATGTTTTACACCTTAGAATTTAATTTATTGTGCTTTGTCTTGAAATCCCTCCACAGCTCTTCCCCCACCTACCTACCTGATACACAAATCCCTCCACAGCTCTCCCCCACCTCCTAGATTGTAAGCTCTTCGGGTCAGGGTCCTCTCCTCCTGTGTCACTGTCTGTATCTGTCCGTCATTTGTAACTCCTATTTAATGTACAGAGCTGCGTAATATGTTGGCGCTATATAAATCATGTTTAATATTATTATTTCACATTTCTGTTGTTGGGTTTGGATAAACTTGTACAGTCAGAAAATGCTTCTTTCCAGAATATCTGTTGCTAGCGGTGGGTAGTTGGCACCTAAACACATCGCAGGCCTTCAGTTACAGAAGAACAAAATACTTTACAGATCTGCAAGTGAAAGCTGGGAGTTCCTGTGTCAGATTTATTAAATTGCATTTCTACCTGTTTTCTTTTTTTTATGCTTGTTATTAGAAGATTGACAATGACCGGTGACCACACAGAGCTCGGTGTAACTGAACCCTGCAGACCCTAACAGGCGGTCAGCATTCCTCTCCTTAGCACTTTACCTTCTCCAACATCTGGAAGGATTTGGGGTGATGCATTTGTACAATGAAAGTGTATGTAGCGAGGCTGCAGACAGCGGTATAGGACACGTTCTGGGGAGGAAGCGGAGACAGATTCATTTGGGTTTAATTTACCTTTTTTTTATGAGCACCTGTGATGAGCAAACGGAGAGACTCCCCAAAACCACCCACAAAATGCTGACCTCTGACCCAGAGCCAGGTCACCTATGGGCTCACCTGAAAAGTTTAATTAAATGTAATAAATTAGTCCTGAGCACATGACATGTACTATACATGATATATTATCGCTCAGCACTTAGTAAGTGATTACAGCTTTATGAAAGATGGGTGGCGGGGGCAGGTGTGCCGGAAGGTTTGTCCCTCTCACTTTCCAGGATTCAGCCTTTTCCTGCACATTGTTATTAATAGTGAGACATTTTACTATTAAAAAAACACACATCAATAGAACATAGGACAGAAAGTGTCCTGTTTTGTGATTGTGTCAGTTAATTCAGTGCAAAATACAAAAACATCACTGAGAATGCAGCCAATCCAGTCACTAGAGACCAGTGACATCACTGAGAATGCAGCCAATCCAGTCACTAGAGACCGGTGACATCACTGAGAATGCAGCCTATCCAATCACTAGAGACCGGTGACATCACTGAGAATGCAGCCTATCCAATCACTACAGACTGCTGACATCACTGAGAATGCAACCTATCCAATCACTATGACATCACTGAGAATGCAGCCTATCCAATCACTAGAGACCGCTGACATCACTGAGAATGCAGCCTATTTATTCTTAAACTAATGGGGAACATCACTTAAAATACAATCTTATTACGAACAATATAACTTAAAATATATGTAAGACCAGTGACCACATAGATAAAAACAGCAGTTCTAATAAAGAAAATACAGAAATATAAAGTGGATTTAAGCGATGAGAATATTGTAACCAATATCAGAACAGCCTGATCATTATGTGTGGACCATTGCAGTTCTCCCTTTTGCCACAAGGTGGGGCTTTGCCTCTGCCTGCCTTCGCTCACTAAATTACTAAAAAAGTAAAAATAGTTTACAAGAGTTGGGTGGAAATTATAAGTTGTATAATTGCATGGCATGTGGAACAAAACACACACGTTCTTAAAATTAAAATGCAGAGAACTTGTTTTATTGTTACTTTAGTAAAGAGTTTATGAGCCTTCTGAAAGGTATGCTATTACAGAAAGATGAAAGTGATCTTTGAGATATGAATCACACATATATACACATTACAATCTGCCGATGACTCAGAATTCCCCCCTGGGAATAATCACAGAGAGAGCGTTTACCTGCAGATGGGGGCAGCCAGGTGTAATGGAAGTGACTTGCATAATGCAGGATGGGCATGCACGCCTGCTGTTATGTTATTCTCCACATATAAAGTCCCTGTCAATCCAGAAGTGGTGTTCTTGTTGCAGATGAAGGTTGCTGAACCATCCATTGGCTTCCTGATGTCTTCCTTTAGTAAGATTTCCCTGGACATTGGCCCCTAGGTCTAGTAGGATGACTAGCACTATTCTAGAAGCCACTTGTGGAACATTGAGGCTATTCTACCATTCCATTGGAAAAGGCACTTTTGCTAGATTTGTCTGTTTATAGACCTGCTCTGGATAGTTTATGCTCTCCTTTTTTTCCTTTGTACAAAAACAGAGCTGCATCAAATTTTATTTGCTCAGTATACATGCCTTTAGTAATAAGACCTTTCTCCGTATTGTTTGTTACTTAAAGCAGAATTAAAAGCTTATTAATGCAAAAACTTTGGAACTTTAGAATAAACGCATGCATGCAAATCTGTTTCTTGCATCGTCCTCAATGTATTTCTCCAGTACAATGCAGCCGGACCTGGAATTCTCTATGACCTTTTGTTTTGGTTCCTTCTGGCTGCACAGCTGAGAGGTCACAAGCATTCCACACCTCCTTCTATGTCATTTGTAATTCATCTGATTCAGAAAAGAAACATTATTTTTTTTAAACAGGCCTCTAACTTTGTCACCAGAGCCGTGCAAACAAAATCCTTGCTTTCCCCATTTGTTCCGTTGTATTGCAGCCTTTTTGGAACCTCTTCATATCTACATGCACTCTGCTTGCATGGCATTTCTCACAGCGAGTCTCCTGATGGTGACAACAGCAAAGCCGTGCCAGGCTAATGTGTGTTGAAAAGGCCATTTGTTGCCGGACAAAGCAGCAGACAGAGCGTTGCTACCCTATAAAAGGAAAGACTTTGGCAGGATCACTACAAATGATTTTAACATTATTTTAAATATTGCAAAGTGATTTATATAAGCTTTCAGTGATTGGGGTTACAAAGGCCAGATATGTCACTGTAGAGCAGAAGGTATGCGTCTCTTTTTACCTAATGTAGTAGAAGCTGAAAATTTTCAACCATCTTAATCCTGTCTTTAGGCCACAATGGAGGATAGCCATGAGTCAGCGGGTGAGTCAGTCTCTGTACAGTCACACAGGAGTTCTGCCCAGCTGCGGCTTTGTCTTCTCTGCTAAACGAAACTCGCTGTCAGGGCAAATCTTTCTCTGCCCACACCTATTGTGCTATGGCACAAAATATTCCAGAGCCTTTTTGCTTGGCAAATACTTTCTAATAATACAGTGATCTTCCACTTCTGCTTGAATGGATAGAAGCTGCGACTTTCCAGCTGATATTGGCCCACCATGGCCGACCCACCAGCTTTGATCATTGAATCCATTGCAAGTCAATGGTATTCCACAGCTTAGGTGCCATCTGTCGGTTTCTCATATGGAAATTGGTTAGTTGACATACACATGTAAGCGCCCGCCTTTCCTTTGAACTTTCCTTTTGCAGCAGTTGAATGGCTTTTATGGATTCAGTAAATGAAATGGAGTCCTATGGTTCACAAAATACTGCTTGTCATTACAAAGAGTAAATGTTGGTAAAGGAAATGTGGTTCAGTTGTTGCGCTGGCTAAGAATCTACTTAGGGCTTAGATTTGGTGGTATTTTTTGAAATTTAACTTTTCAGTAACTTTTTTAAAGTTTGTATCAATAAATTCCTGACGTGCTATGACGTGCATCATGTACAGTGTTTGCTTCTATTAAGACAATGCAGTCCTGAAGCTTCAGTCATTGGTTTTGCCCAGGCTGAGATAATCGGCTATCTGTAGACAGAAGAACGCATGATAAGACTACATCTAAAGGTGAGGCTGTAGGAAGAGCTGATCTGTGTCACGAGTACAATGAAGAACTGCATAGCCACCAGAAGTTTCATGATTGTGCCACCTTTGCATCTCATTCCAGGACCTAAATGGTGATCCTGGATGACGGCACAGACCTTCTGCAGATGAAGACATTGACAGGGGGAGTTACTTACAAAGTACATTTTTCAGAGCCGCACTCCTGGAAATAAGCAAACAATTCATTTATTGAAAGACCACAATACAATTTCTACAAGTAGTCACAAGTCCACAGATACAAATCCTGTGACACGTTTCACCCTATTGGCTTAATCATAGATGATGATAAAGCCCATGGGGGTGAAATGCGAAATGAGGATTTGTGTCTGAAGCTGTGTAGTGGACTTGTGACTACTTGTAGAGCTTGGTGACTGACAGATGTGTAAAATTCTCTAACACTTAGAACAATTCTAGCAAGAGGATGAGTTGGCAGCGTGGACTGGGGTAACGAGAAAGAGATGGCTGGAGGAACTGGAGTAATACGAGGAGAAATTGGTAGTGAAACTGGAGTACCAAGAGGAGGAGATCACCCACAATAACAGCAAGCTAGATATATACATGATTGGAGCAACAGGAGTTACAATAGTAGGTGGCTGTAGGCACTGCAGTAACAAGCGGAGGAAGTACAGTGAGGGAAAGAAGTATTTGATCCCCTGCTGTTTTTGTACGTTTGCCCTTGACAAAGAAATAACCGGTCTATAATTGTAATGGTAGGTTTATTGTAGCTGTGAGAGACCGAATACCAACAAAAACTCTCAAAAATCCAGTGCTCAAAAGTCAGAGCTTGATGTGCATTGTACCGAGTGAAATAATATTTGATCCCCATATGGCTAGACCACTCCAGGACCTTAATGTGCTTCTTCTTGAGCCACTCTTTTGTTGCCTTGGTCATGTGTTTTGGCTCATTGACATGCTGGAATACCCATTTGAGACCAATTTTCAATGCCCTGGCTGAGGGAAGGAGGTGCTTACCCAAGATTTGACAGTACATGGCCCCGTCCATTGTCCTTTCGACGCGGTGAAGGTGTCCTGTCCCTTTAGTAGAAAACATTCCAAAGCATATTGTGTCCACCTCCATGTTTGACGGTGGGGATGGTGTTCTTGGGGACATAGGCAGAGATCCTCCTCCTCCAAACATGGCGAGTTGATGCCAAAGAGCTCAATTTTGGTCTCATCTGACGACAACTCTTTCACCCAGTTCTTCTCTGGATAATTCAGATGTTCATTGGCAAACTGCAGACGGGCCTGTACATGTGCTGTCTTGAGCAGAGGGACCTTGCGGGCTCTGCAAGATTTCAGGCCTTCACGGCCCACTTGTTTTCTTGGTGACTATGGTCCCAGCTGCCCTGAGATCATTGACAAGTTCCCCCCGTGTAGTTCTGGGCTGCTCATGATCATTGCAACCCCACAAGGGGAGATCTTGCATGGAGCCCCAGACCGAGGGAGATTGACAGTCATTTTGTTTTTCTTCCATTTGTGAATTTCCGCGCCAACTGTTGTCACCTTCTCACCAATTTGGTTGGCGATAGTCTTGTAGCCCAGTCCAGCCTTGTGTAGGTCTTTAATCTTGTTCCTGACATCCTTAGACAGCTCTTTGGTCTTGGCCATGGTGCCTAGTTTGGAATCTGATTGATTGGTTGCTTCTGTGGACAGGTGTCTCATATACAGGTAATGTAACAAGCTTGGATTAGGAGCTCTCCCTTACAGAGGGTTCTCCTAATCTCAGCTCGTTACCTGTATACAGGGAAGACACCTGGGACCCTGAAATCTTGCTGGTTGATAGGGGATCAAATATTATTTCACTCATTACTATGCACATCAAGCTTTGACTTTTCAGCACTGGGTTTTTGAGGGTTCTTTTGTTGTTATTCTGTCTCCCACAGCTACAATAAACCTACCATTACAATTATAGACGGGTCATTTGTCAGAGGGCAAACGTACAAAATCAGCAGGGGGTCAAATACTTATTTCCCTAACTGTACCTGGAGGTACTGGAGTAACAACATATGATTGGAGTAACAAGAGAAAGAGGTCTCTGGAGAAACGGGAATAACAAGATGAGATCAGCCACCGTAACAGCCAGCTAGATTTATACATGATTGGAGGAACAGGAGTAACTAAGTAGGTGGCTGTTGGTCCTGCAGTAAAAAGAGAAGGAAATGTCCGGAGGTACAGGAGTAACAATATGAGGAGATCACCCACCATAACAGCAAGCTAGATGTATACATTTATTATTACACATAATGGGGTTGATTTAGTAAAAAAGTTTAGGTTGTTCACTCTGCAAAAAGAATGTTACTTTGCAAGGGTCAGAATTCCAGGGCTTAGTGCAGCCATTCTCAACCAGGGTTCCTCCACAGGTTCCTCAGGGTTTTCCTAAACTGTGGCTGATTGATTTTCCATCTGATTTTTGCCTGTTTAGTTTGAGGTCCAACACTACATGGCAGATCTTTTTAGATGTCTATAGGGCTGGCATTGTAGGGGAGATCTTTTTCTCACTGACCACTAGTGTACGAGGCGTTGACCTAGATCAATTAATTTAACAGCTGATCCTCAAGATGTGCAAATATGTAAAAAGTTTTTCTGGTCTAAAAAGGTTGAGAAAAGCAGGTTTAGTGACAGGTTCAGCTGGCTTCAGCCATTCAATCATCCTGTGCTTAATGAACATCATAAAGTTTTTTAGTAAATCTTCCTCAATGGCTTTGTACATATACATATATAGATAGACATACATACATAGATAGATATAGATATACATATACATATATAGATAGATACATCTATAGCTACACCATTAGACCTTTAAGCTTTCAACTTGCCTTACACTTGCTCATAATGAATCGATTTTCACTTCGGAGCCCCTGGGAATCATAAATACAATGCCAAAATCTAAGCAATTTTTTAATGCAAGTTAGTTTTTCCTCTGGAATTTAAAAAGTCCTTTATGTTCTAGCCAGCTTTCAATTTGGTTTGGGGACAGATGTGGATTCAGTGACACAGCTGTAGAGTATATTGCCAGCCCATCTGATATCTTATTAATGGAGTCCACCATTTGCATTGCATTGGTGAGACCAGTTTGTAGGAAATGGGGATGGGGACGCCTTGATATCTTTGCAAGACTTCCAGCCCACTCTGCCAACAGCTGCCATATTGGGGTGAATTGACCTTTTTATTTCAGGTGATCACAGATTTTTCTTTTACCCGCCTCAGAACAAGCATGGGATCTTTGGGTAAACTTTGTGAGCGGGTCGCAGAGGTTACATAAGTCAGACCTTTTGTCTGAAGTACATTGAGGAAGGAACATGTTGTATCTGCTGCACGGAAAAAATGTTTAATAATACGATTTATGTAAACACGGGCTTTACGCTCCTATAAACATTACAGTCCCTTCAAAGAGCACATCTAAACTGTTTAGATAGCGTGACTCATTTATTTTCATGTTTTCAGCAAACCAAGCCACCATCCCATCGTCCTGTGTTCATCCTGGGACTTGAGAATTAATAACATAATAATGTGTTAATTTTATTCCAAGCTGAATTGTCGCTACTGCAAGATTTTGAGCCATTCCTTTAAGAAGGCTAAAAGCAGGACTTTCAGTAAAAAAAAAAAAAAACACCTTTATAGGTAGAAAGCTGTCGATCCCTCCAAGATCTGGCGCCAACTGGACAGCGGGCGCCGCCATCTTCTTCCAGGTTTTCCTTCTTATGTCACCTGATCTTGCAGATGCGCCTTCTTGAAGATGTAAAAATTAAATGTGGCGATCTCATTGCACATGCACATTCCAATTACTATTATTACACAGTACTTATATAGCGCCATCATATTACTCAGCGCTGTACAAAGTCCATAGTCATATCACTAGCTGTCCCTCAAAGTAGCTCACAATCTAATGTCTCTACCATAGTCATATGTCATTTATACAGTCCAGACCGTTTTGGGGGGAAGCCAGTTAACCCGACT
Organism: Pyxicephalus adspersus; assembly: GCF_032062135.1. Classification (NCBI taxonomy): domain Eukaryota; kingdom Metazoa; phylum Chordata; class Amphibia; order Anura; family Pyxicephalidae; genus Pyxicephalus; species Pyxicephalus adspersus. Next base: position 2,087,152 of record NC_092865.1, on the reverse strand, counting down.
GAATGTTTTTAGAATGTGGAAGGAAACCAGAATACCCAGAGGAAACCCACACAAACACGGGGAGAACCTGCAAACTCCATGCAGATAGTGTCCTGGCTGAGATTCAAACCTGGGACCCAGCACTGCAAAGGTCGGAGTGCTAACCACTGAGCCACCATGCTGCTTATTTACATTCCAGGAAAGCCCTTTCTGCACATGGCTAATCTGTTGGTGCTATACAAATACTGTTTATTAATAATAATAGTGAACAGACTTGCAGCTCCGAGGTTCTGCTCACCCCATAGCATTCTTTCTTAACTCCATCCATTCATTAAGGTTTTTATGCCTGTGTCTAAACTCTTGTCTGATTGCAGGGGTTAATAGCAGACAGGAAAAGTCTGAAAGTGTCACCTTCTCCAGTTTCCTTCAGCATATTTCTCTTTCTTACTTTTTAAATAGTTCTAGGAATGTGCGGGCTGCATCCTGAAAAATGAGCACCTGTCTCAGGGCCCAGGCACGACCCCTACCGGGAGAGGATCCCCTGACCTCTGCACTCCATTTATTGTTTGTAGCATTTTCAGCCACAACTGTAACTGTATCCACCGCCGTGTGTGCATTTCCCCTCCCAAGGTCAGCGCTATTTTTCAGCCCCGTGTCATCCCTCAGTTGGAATTTCTCGCCTGTGTTTATCAGAGCTTAGCGGGGTGCAAGAAGTAAGATGTCTGCAATGTCCAAAACGGCTGTAAAGCCTCTTCATGTTTTTCTTCCCATCTCATCCTCCAAATTCACTGTCATGTACAAAGTGCATAGGATTCTGGGAGGGAGACCGAGCCGAACATAATAATGTGCAGCATGGCACAGTCACCTCTCTTCTGAAGATTATATATGACCCCATAGAAATGTGAGAACACTTCAAATATGGCCGGCGGGTGGCATGGCTTGCAGGGAACTCATAAATATAAATAGGAGAACCTTTATGAACTTCCTTTCTGGCCTGGTTTGTGTTAAGCTGTAGATTTAGAAGGGCATTAAATAGCAAGAGTGCGGCCATCTTGACCTCAGCTGTAATTTTTGTAGCTACAACTTGAATTTAAATATGACCCAGACTTCCAAAACCACCTCAGGTTTGCTATATTTTGCTGACTTTTCAGGAAATGTGTCTTGTCTCGTCATATTTCCAATTGTATGAATAACTTTCACTTGTAGGGAAAACGTGAATAAACCCCTTTACGTCAATTCATAATAGGTACCACATCCTAAAATACACGTTAGAGGAGAGCCAAATCCCTCTATGGAACAAAAGAAATTCCAGAGGGCGTAAAGCACCAATAAAATTTATTTAAAAACACATATTTTTATTATTTTCAAATCATAAAAATTGTGTACAAACACAAAACATATTATAAAACCAAGTTTGAAGAGGGGGCCTCTAGGGCCACTAGACAAAAAAACTACTACCACCAGAGATTTTTTTTACATTTTTATTATAGGCCTACAGAGACCATTATATATATAGTGTCAGAAAACACATATGAAAGTGCCAAGTGCAACAAATTCCTCCCTCGGCCCAAATTGAGCTACCAATATCTTTGTGTATTTACAATTTATATGTATTTAAGTGGCAGCCTAGTGCTGCGAAATGCGTCGAGTGATTTCTACCTACCTGTTTGTAGGCATATGAGGAAAAATGTAAAAAATCTATGGTGATTTAGAAATAATAAAAATATGTGTTTTTAGATAAATTTCATTGTTGTAAGTACCTAAAAAAAAATCCTGCTTGGCTCTCGTCTAACATTTGTAGGTAAAAACCACAAATAAATAATTGTGTCATTGATAGAATTTGAAGGTTAGTTTGTGTTGAATGATAAACAACCATCACAGTCACCAAAACCGAAGTTGTTTGTGATTTATGAGCTTATTTAATATACAGTGGCCAGGGCTATGCAAGGCAATGGTGTGTGCGGGACATGACACAAGCTAAGTAGAATCTCCACTCCAAAATCGGACTATAAAAGGTGAATAGCAATGGTCATGTGACCACCCTGGTTGACGGACTTTTCTTTGTTGCAGTTCATGAAGAATAACACGTCGGACCTATGAGATGTCCTTATGTTCTCGTCTTCCATGTCTCTTCTTCCATAACTTTCTGTCTCTGTCACCAGGGTCGTTGTAGAAGGGTAACCCAACCTGCTAGAACACAGACGAGGGTTCCCATTCCTTTCTACCATATCCAATAAAACAAGTTTAGATAAAAATACAGTACACGTTAAAGCTGAAATGTTTGGCTTCCTTGGTCCTCCTCACCCTTTCCCTTCTTCAACATTCTAAGGAGAAGCGGGTGGACCTTTCCCCCAGGGACCTTTAGAATGGAATTTAGGCAGCATTGTATGGGCCTTTAGGGTGCAAGATGCCCCCAGTCACAGCACACGGTACAGGAATGATGGGCACTGACATCCTTGGTTCTTGTTCTTCAGGAAAGAATTTTATTTTGTCCAGAGGGGGGGGGGGGGGGGGGATAGATAATATTCTGCAGAATTTTACAGGGACTTCAGTAATTATAAATCTGGTCACAAAGTTTTTCTCAGAATTAAAACTGAAACACAAATAATTAAAATCAAAACAGAGTATTCCTCAGAATTCACCTTGGGACTCAAATTATTCAATTGTGCTGGATGGGTGTTTTTCAGAATAAAGCCGTACTAAACTCGCCTCTCTTTGCTCCATTGACTAAGCTGATATCTTTGCCTGGGCTTCTATTGGGTCTTTGGCCATTGTGATTGGTCAGACCATGTCCCCTCAAATAAAGATCTGCCTGCTTGTAAGTTTTGTTTTTTTAAAGTTTAGTTCTGCATTGATATTGGAACTCCAATAATTAAAATCTGGATACAATCAGGACCTTCACTGAACTGCCTGTTAATTTCAGTCCATGCTTCAGCTGATCAGATGTGCGTGACCAATTACTTCAATATTAAAGGGTCAAAAATTAGGAATTTCCTGTTTTTATTAAAAGTTGCCTGACCATATCGAGAGATTGTGCCATTGACATGTTCTTTAGATGAGAAGCTAATAACTTGGAATTATTTGCACACAGGTGATGTTGTCTTTCCTGATCATATTCCATATGTGTATGACCACCGTGGATGCAAATAATCTTTTTATTAGTAATGTGTTATGTGAAAAAAGTCATTATTGTTTAAATGCTTCATTTCATGTTTATAAAACATCTTATACATTATACCTCTGACAGGTGAAATGATCTGTGTACAATGGGCCCTGACAAGGGAGGAGATTTATTAGTGTTACCACTCCGCCTGCAGATTATCTGTCCAGCAGTTTGCAGCATCCTCAGCCTCCCTTTACCTGTGCAGAGATTTGCCTTTTTTTAGCATCCCCTGCACTTCCTCTGAGACCGTTCACAGCTGAAGGTGATTTCAGGAAACTTAGCAGCCAATGAGCAGAAAAGTTCCAGCTTCCAGACTTGTCCTTCTATTGCCTGCTAGCCTTTTTATAGCCCCTGATTCCAGGCTCTGGTTACTGGACCAAGTCCATCCAAAGTGGAAGAAGTGGTCTCTCTGCAGATAATGAACAGGACCAGTAATGGGTCAGACCTTTATCTATGCAGTCAGCAAAGCACATGCTTTCTGCAGATTGGGAGCACTCTATCTTTGACTCAACAAGCTTGCAGACCTTTGCATAGAGACCACTACTTCCACAAAGGTCATTCTCTGCAACAAGGAACTGGTTATTCTATTCTATGGCTGCTTCAAAAAGAAAACTGTTTTTGACACTTTTACAGTGCCCGAACAAGACTGATAGTGGCTGCAGGATTGGTACAGGCTGCAATGCTGTGGATTACTATTCTGGGATTCTTGTGCATGACACGTTTCCATACTCTAATTAAACTCAATTGGCGTCTGTCTTGGTGGATGCATCGTCCTGTCTGGTGCCCATCAATCACAGCCCTGCAGGATAATCTGTAACTTGGCCGCCCCCATTTATGTTCTTCAGAGGATCTCTGATGTGCTCTTTATATACTCTGGGATTGTTTTTTCTCTCAGTCTAGCTGTAGTTTTACATATAGTCACAATGTTCTGACCATGGTGGTGGTTCAGCCCTGTGTACATCACTCTCCAATTTACTGTATTTGGGTTTGGGGATGGTTCATCCTTTCCTCATATTCACATAGTGTGCAGTCACTTCCCCAGGGCTTAGTCTGGGTTGATAAATGTTCTACATGTGCTTGCCCTCCTTTTCTTTTCATTACAAAACATTTTCTTTTTCCTTTATAGAGTTCAACAATTCCGTTCCCTTCTTCCAAATCCCTTATTTTCTATTCATTTTCTATATTCCAAAATAAGTTTAAATGGACCTAAAATAGTTCTCTCTAGTCTCCTAGATTATAAGCTCTTCGGGCCAGGGTCCTCTCCTCCTCCTGTGTCACTGTCTGTATCTGTCTTTTGAAACCCCTATTTAATGTACAGCACTGCATAATATGTTGGTGCTATATAAATCCTGTTTAATAATAATAATAGTTTAGGAGGAAAGGGCAGGTGTATCATTTTCCTTTTTTGTATACTGTGAGCTGCGTTCCTTTGAGAACTGTATGGAGGAGATGAGGAAGGAACTTGTGGGGGGTGGAGGATAGCAAGAAGCAGCCCCAATCCTCTCACCTTCCATCCTCCATGCAGTGTTCAACCCAGATATTTTTTACGCTGTAGGTGGGTGACAGCCCCTTAATTGTGACCCAACTTTTCAAAAACAGCCGGGTGGTTACTGAAAAGTGCCGGGTGGTGCGCCCAGCTAAAAGAGGCTGGGGAGAACACTGACATGGCTCTGTTGCCTCTTCGGGACCATGGAACTAAAATCTTTCTGGTCCTTACTCTCTTCTCATGTTCTTACAAGTCGTAATGTTAGGTGTAAAATCTGTGGGTAAGTGGATGGACCCTTCCCCCTAGGGACCTTTAGGAATTTATCCAGGATCCCAACCCTGGCTTTGTTCTCCTCCTTTACAGATTTGGGAATCTGTTTTTCAGGTTTGCTTTCAAATGAAGCCTCTTTGCTGATGTGCACCTTTTTTTAAATAAATAAATCAATATATAACGCTGGACAATATATATTTTCATTTGGATTGCAGGACCTAAAGTTGTCCTTTGATGCATAACTGTGGTGCAAACCAAAAAAACCATTCAAAGAGGGAAAGTTGCTACAGATGTATTTTGGGTCACCATGTGTTCAAAATCAAAACCTTCTGCATCCTCATGCTATTGTTATAAAAATCTAAATTTGTTCAGAGCGTTCTTCTTTTATTATAACGTTTAGTAATTAATAATAAAATATTATTAAAGTATATATACAGCCAAAACATTTTTGGAAGGGTTAGAACAGTGTCAGTTTTTACTGCTGCTAAGGGTTAGGTTAGGGCAGGTTGGGACCTTCAGATCAAGCGATCCCATGTGGAATCCTGTCTGCCGCTTGGACACTGGCATTGCAGCACTTTAAGATCCAGTGCATGCAAATGTGATACGGTTGATAGAGCGCAATACTGAACTGCTCATTTCCCCCCCATTTATTTACATGTAGCTTCACTCCCAAAGTAGCCGTTCCCTGGCACGAGGAACCGGTAACCACTTACTGTCAGTTCGAACATCGTGCTAGAGTGAGATCCCCTCACTTCCAGCAGCAGTTACAAAGTGAAGAAACACAGAATACCGAGGATCTGGGGACCAGCAGGAGAAAAGTTCACAACTATATATAAATTATTCTAATAAAAGATCAGTGGAGTTCCGGACATTTATCATTAAGGTAATAAAGTGAACCAGAGCTCAAAAAATGAAGGTTTTTTATTTTAAAGGGATTATCTACACATGGTAATTTGTTAAACCGTACTATGAAAATTTCCCTTTAGCCATGAGTCCCTCCAGAAAATGAGTAATGCACTCCCTGGTATGTGAGTGTGCCTAGGCACTGGGTTCTGTAGCTTCAGGTGATATATCTGAAGTGTGAGATCATGTTAGGCACTGCAGCCTCTGACTGCTCAGGAGATTTTGGGTGAGATTTAGTGATGCCGCTTCTGTACTGCTTCATTTGCTCTATGCCAGCCTTTCTTCATGTTTTTACCATGGAAGAACCCTTGAAATAGCTTTCAGGTCTTCAGGGAACCTTTTATGTAAATAATATATCCACAACTCACAGTAAATTAGTGTGGTGGTCATTGGGAAGAATTCCTCTTACATTGCTGGCCAGTGGGAAGAATGTCACCCTTACAGATAGCCAAAAAGATCATTGGTGTCACTTAATCATTTGTGGTATGTGTACAACCTCAATAGACACAGATTACAACAATATACTACTTTGTACTTGGAGAACATAGGCAACTGGTCATAACATAATAAAGTATTATCAGTTCAGTTATATGTATTGTGAACGGGATCACCGGTAAAACTAGACATAAAACTCCTAATGTATCTTGGAGTAATGTTTAAATAAACCAAAAGGAAAGGTCTCCAATCCCGACGCGTTTCGCCTCTTAGGGCTTCTCAGGGGTATTGTGGAGACCGTAAGCGTAATGTCCTCTTTTGAATAAATCAGAGGTGAATATTTATGCTCTAGGGAAAACAAACCGGTCCATTTGGAGATATAATGGGTAAACAGCCAAAGTCAGAGATAGGGTAGGCACCAAATTGCACCATACAGAGGTAGTTTAAAAGGTAGTCTCTTGTAACCAAGAGGGTTACATAATAAAGTAACCAACCTTGTATACATTGGTATATATATTTACCGTAATTCTATTTTGGCCACTCAAAAAATTCCTTCTCTCTTTACACTTTGATTTATTGATAAAGGTTTGGCCCTTGAACCAGTGACTTCCAAGGGGAACACCATAACCTACCTCTAGCTATCCAATAATATGTAGAAGCAAAGCTTGACCTGTACCAAGATGGCTGCCTGCATCGTATAAAATAGGAAAATGTGAGTCAGTAATTGGGAAAACAGGCAATATTGGTGACTTGGTATTTGCTCTTTTGTTTTTGCCTATTTTGGGCACAGCTTTCCGAGTTCAGTTCTTCTTTTAACATACTTAGGATACACATAACGTATAATCACACAAAGGGGTTATTCACAGTGGCCCCCTCCTCCCAAAAAAGCAACGCCGATGATACAGGCCCATGTGCACCTGTCCATGCTTTGGTGATAGGCATGCCAGGCATTGTTTTATTTGGGAAGCCTATATATTTTGAATGATCTCCAAATTCAATGGAGCGGACAGGAAAACTTCCCTTCAGTATTTATTTCTTATTCAGTATTCATCTCTTACCATTCATGCTGCAACCCAACCACGAAATTCTGAAACCACAGCACACCCAGCACTTACTACAATGCAATGGTGTAAATAGGGCTCTCGTTTCATTTTTTGGACACTGCACTGTTCTGCATCCAGCATGAGCGGCAGGAAGCCAGGAAATTCTGTGAGAAATACAGAAAAAAATGATTCTGCTCTGGGAATGAAAAGATTCAGATGACCGCATTCATTTCATAGATATTGGCATTTCAAACAACAGAAAATAGATTTTTTTTCACGTCTGATGACGTCTGGTGCTGGAAGAGTTCCCGGTTACAGAACCATTTCATAATTTCACAAGCGCTGTGTATAATTTATAACATCTTTGCTTTATTCTGACCGCTCATTATCAGAAAACAAATTAGGAGTCTGCTCAGGATGAAACTTGTCTGTAAACTTGTAGATTAGAATAATTCTCCTTTTTTCTGAGAAAATCCAGAAAATTAGTTTCAGGTTTGTTGTGCAGAAGAAGAAACTCCCGTCCGGTGAATAACCCCTTACTACTGACTTTATTTTCATTTAAACAAAAAAAAAAAAAAAAACACCTTGAATTCTGCAGAGCCCTCCATCCCTCCACAATTGGCTTCCATTAGGTCCTGTGCCATTCTGGATTCTTTCTTCATTCCAGCAAGGAGGAAACTGTGCTCCACCATCTTCTCATGTCTTCTTTCTTGCACTGCGCAGGTATGAGATCAGGTAACCTTTGCTCTTTGAGATGTAATTAAAAAAGTGCCGATCTCATTGCACATGCGTGCAGATTGCATGCACAATGTTGCATTGTGGGAAAGCTTCTTGTGCGCATGCTCAATCTTGGACCTGCCTGGAGCCTTCTGTAATATGCGCCGTATATATCCCAAAAAGCTGTGGAAATCTGGTAATAGGTCCGCTTTTAGGGATTTTTTTTTTTGTTGTCCCTAGGATGGAAAAGCAGGAGATACTGACCAATGAGAAGGCAGACATAAAAAGTGTCTTTACTAAGTAAGGCAGGGATGGTTAGCTCCTCTGTCAGACATTTGCTGCATTGGTATTGTTCTTCCTGTTGTGTCAGCCCAACGTACTGGGAATGGATGAAGGGTCCATAATTCAGGACCGTCTGATTAAAGCTCAGTTTTTTAGTTACCAAATTGGTTGTTGGTAACTATTTCAAGGTGGATAAGAATAGGAAAAAAAGAAAAGTATTGGGGGGTGGAGGGTTATGGCAATTAGTTTTTTTATATCTGAATATTATATGTGCATGTAAAAGTCTATATTGAACAGGTTTAATTACACAAACACATAGTAAACAATTACAGATTGCAAATCAAGATTGGTCCTGGCCCCATTAGTCTCTGTGGGGTAAATAGAATGCTAAACCACAATTCTCCTATAGATTCTAATCATAAAAGGTTCCATGGAGAAGTAAAAGAAATTGATACACCACGCAGTAAGCTTGGTCTCTGACGCATTTCGCATTATAGGCTTTCTCGGGATAGTGGGAACCATCATATAACTTATATGTATAGAAAAACACACAGTTTAAAATAGAACATAAAGGAATGTGACAAGGTATGCCGAGTGACTCCCCTGAAGAAGCAAGTATTGTGAAATGCGTTGGAATATCTTTTTTTTTAAACTTATGTATCGCGGTAAACTCATATTTTTGTTTTTAGATCTCTGTTTCAATTAATGTAACAATATAACCTTCCTGTATAAGTTTTACCAAAAATACGTTTTGTAAATAGCACTACTCCATTATGACCTGAAAAGATCCTCTTTTTGAATAAACTGAATCTATGTCTATCCATTCCTTGTTTTCCTTTAGTATGTATACTAGGGGTTGGTTGGTTCCATTACCATACTACTACCATACTACTAGGTAATTCTTTATGCTCTTTTATTATTATTAAACAGGGTTTATGTAGCGCCAACATATTACACAGCGCTGTACATTGAATACGGAATATTCTTCCAGTACCCCCTTCCCTATTTATGTATTTGTTTCTATGCCATCGGTCACTTAGAGAAAATCATCTCTCTTTGTGCGCCATGAGCGTTACATTAGGGAGTTCATAATGTTCATGTTGGCAGCGCTCCCTTCCAGGCCGGCTCTCTGATCTTCCATCTGTATAACATCTGGCCCAACCTCCTTCTCTATGTTTGTGTGTTAGTCTTGGCTGCAACTTTCTGCCAAAACAATCAAAACAACAACCACCGCTAAAGACACCGGGGAATGTTCATAAAATCAGTTTTCATCTAGAAATTAAACATTTATTAAAAACATTTAATAAAGTTGTTTCCCAGAATCTCGGGTTCATCATACGGAGACTCTTCGCCTTAATTACGGATCTCGTGACCCGGCGTAATCTTTCATTTCATTATAACTCTTCATTTTGGACCTTTTTAATTTGGCTACCAGAAAAAATCCACTTGAAATCCTGAGCTTATATGGACATCTTAGATCTGAAAGTTTATCTCTCGCTTCTATTCCTCTCTCTCTAGAAAATCTTTTAATGCAACAGAGAAATAAGACTCGAAAGCATTCCTTATAAGTGGAAGAGGAGCCGGTTTGGTCCCAGACCAAGTGAAGGTATTAGATTATCTGCATGACAGTGGGAAAATCCAATTTTAGGAGGATTTAGTGATGACAGGATCGCAATAATTGAGAGATATCATTCAGCTAGGAGACCTTCTAATAGATAATGTTATGTGAACCAAAACAGCAGGCTGCCTTAAAGCGGACCTAAACTCAAAAATTTTAGTTTACATAAAAAGGAAAAATTTGATTTTTTGTGCAGCACACCCCCTTTTGATCAAGAAAGATTGGGAGCGCAAAGCCTTCCGGGATACCTACGTCACGAGAGGCTCTTGGCTGCTCCTTTTGCACATGCTTTCATTTCGGGCATGCACAGAAGGGGCCCTTTCCTTAAGAATGTAAGAAAAACATTGTTGATCTCACACATGTGCAGTGCGAGATTGGGTGACGCATAAACAAGAACCCGGAAGAAGAGAAAAGGAAATGTTGGCGCCTGGCACTTCCTCTGCACTGGGACGACGTGGGACTCAAACAAGAAACCTCCTCCGAATCTGCAGGATTAAAGGTAACTGTTTTTTTTGTTTGGAATTTAGTTTCAAATAGAACTTGTCCCTGAAATGGGCAGCAAAACACAATCTGCATACGATGGCAATTAATAATAATAATAATAATTAATAATAATAATAATAATAATATTATTATTATAATAATATTATTATTATAATAATAAACGGGATTTATATAGCGCCAACATTTTACGCAGCGCTGTACATTAAGTAGAGGTTGCAAATGACAGACAGATACAGACAGTGACAAAGGAGGAGGAGAGGACCCGAAGAGCTTACAATCTAGAACGTGGGGGAAGTAGCACACAATAGGAGGAGGAGAGGACCCGAAGAGCTTACAATCTAGGACGTGGGGGAAGTAGCACACAATAGGAGGAGTTGAGGACCCGAAGAGCTTACAATCTAGGACGTGGGGTAAGCAGCACACAATAGGAACACAACACGCCAGCAAATAACACTCACGTGTTACAGTTCTTCCTCTACATCCCCTGGAACATCCCACATCTGGAAATATGCAAATGGGCATGCATGGGGTTACACCACTCTTCTGCACGATGTATTGAATGCCATGTGATATGTGGGGACATAAAACAGGTCTGACATGCAGCAAAGTTACACCATATCCAACCCTGGGACACAAATGTAATATATTGCAGCTGACAAATCTTTAGATGTAGTGATTGCATTTGTTTTCACTCGATGATCAGGTTTAGGGTCTTAGGGCTTAGTGCCTGATTTATTAAAGCTCTCCAAGACTGGAGTATAGACTATCATGAGTGAACCTGGGTGATCCAGCCAACCTAGAATGGATCAGGTCAAGGATGGAAAGCATTTGCCACCAAATTGCATATGACAATTGAGAAATCCATTCCAAGTTATTATGATGTCCATGAGCTAACATTTTCTACCGGAATTCTTTTGGGTTGAGCATCTTTGACCTGTCTGGGTGTACAGTGGGATAAATGGCTCTATATTAGGATGTATCTGGTCTATGAACCGGCGGCTCTGGGTGTAGAGTTGGGTGATGTCTATATATATATATATATATATATATATATATATATGCGGTGAAGGTGAAGATTTCTTCTTTTTCAGAAGTTCTTTTAAAATGGAATAAATGAAGTTTCATCACCTCAACGCAATCATTCTGCAAAATCCATGTTCATATTGGAAGCCTGCTGGGTATTTTTTATCTCATGTTGGATTCCCTGGGGGTGTTCGACATTCTCCAGGATTGAAAATATTTGTGATGTTATTTGCTGGAGTCACAAGATTCAAACACTTGAATATTTGTCAGTGATTAAGTCACCATTGATGAAGCTGTTATAAAGCATTGGTCCTGGAAGTGAGGTCTAAATATCTAATCTACAATGCTACGCCATGTGTGATGGATAGAATCAGGATTCTGGATATGACTTAACAATTCAGAATTGTTCTGCAGCCAGCACCACTAACACAATTTGGAGCTGACACGAGGACCTGGAGCCTTTGGATCATGTAAATAACAAGCTTTTATTTAGCCAAATCTAGAGTCCGGGAAAGCAGAACTTTCATTAAAAAATACACCTTTACTTCTGCAGATCCCTCCATCCTTCCAGAATCAGCTTCTATTCAGTCCTGCACTGGAACAAAGAATCCAAGATGGCGGGGGATTGAATGGAAGCCAATTGTGGAAGCCAGCAGGTGCTACCATCTTCCTGAGATTGGGTGATTTTTCCTCCTTAAAATGTAGAAAGTTCTGATCTCACTGTGTCACTTTCTTTTTACAATGCAGGAAAAGCCCTGCATGCACAGAAGAAGCCGCTTGATGTCTCCCAGGAGGCTTTGGGTTTCCCTTAAGTTGTGCAACATTGTAATTACAGCTGTGGTGGGAAAAGTTAGACTACGTACTCGTTGGACTTTTGTTGTTGGAAAGGATCTTTCACGTTCTGTTCGAATGACAAAAGACTGACAGCTGAATGAACAAGCGCTGTACATACATCACCGTTCGGCTCTATGATGAGGGGGGAGAACGAGCGAGCGGCACCCCGCTGTGTTCTCTATCCTTAAATTGCATTACGATGGTTCGTGGATCCACCAGGACAGATCCATGAACGACGTCGGACAGCGGCTGTACACATGTCAGATTCTCGTCCAAGATCATCTGACGTGTGTATGTAGCCTTAGAAGTGAGCCCTCGCCACTCTGTAGAATAAATTGCATAAAAAATAGACGCTTTTTTAATATGAAAGGTTATCTACCTACTTATAAAATGATAAAAATGTCACATGGTCAGTAGAAAATATTTTCTGATATGCAATATAATATACTAAGATCACAATACTTCCCGTACTGGATGAAGATATTATCTGAGAAACCGCTGCCTGTTCAAGTTTTGTGCTCACATATGTCTGACATGGATCAGCCTGGTGTAGTCTCTTGTTTTATTTCTTACAATGTTGCAATTTTTATCATTGCTAAATGAAGAGAGGAAATGTTTTCACTTGCAGGCAGCAGACTGGTGCTATCATGTAGTCACAGATTAAAGGATGGCTTTTTTTTTAATAAATAATTTAGAAAAACAATGCATGTCAGGATTTATTTTTTGTAATGTTATTAAATTATTCACTTTAACATTAGGAGCCGGCGTTCTCCACCGGGATACATTAGGAGCCGGCATACATGCTTCTCCTAATCTGTGTACCCACCGTGTGCCCTGCCTGCAGAAATGAAATGAGATTCATCTGTGCGATATGAAGATATGAAGTACTGCGCGAGATTTATGAGCTGTTCCTTGCTCCAGATAATCATCATATTTCTCGGTCTTATTTTCAGCAGCCCATAAATCTCTCTTCTTAGTTTTTCCTGCAAGTATTTTTGTAGCTTTGTTCAGCAACCTGTGAGGGTATTTATAGGAATGATCTGATGAATAAATTGTTGGGTTTTAAATGGGATTATCCTAAATTGGGAATTAGCGGAGTGATCTCTGATCCCGTTCTGTAACATGTGAAATATTCAGCTGGGAAATTCTAAAAATATCAGAAAATTCTGTAAACTTTATTAGGAGTAAAAATTCTAAATGATTGTTGTGCATGGCAGTGACAAGGAGGGAAAGGGGCACTGAGGCCGGGAGCACTGGAAGAAGAGATTTGTTGCCCCCATTACCCAATGACCCATCAGGTTTAAAAGTCAATGACTCAATCTGATTAGATAACACTTTCTCCTTTCTTTTTTTAAAGATATGAACTCTGCTCACCTTATAAAACTGTTTGGTATAGTAAGGATTATTATTATATATGATGTTTTTTTATAGCACCAACATATTATGTAGTGCTGTACAATAAATAGGGGTTGCAAATGACAGACAGATACACACAGTGACACAAGAGGAGGAGAGGACTCTGCCCCAAAGAGCTTACAATCTAAGAAGTGGGGGAAGTATCATACAATAGGGTGGGGGAGTAGTGAAGGTTTAGAAGACAGAAGAAGGCCAAAACCCCATGGAAGGATTTCCTTTCTGTTCTGGTAACAACAAAATAAGTATTTTTCATTTTTCTTCATTGATATCCCTGTGGACAATGGGTTGAATCTCCCCTTGGGATCTCAGGCAGCTATAAATACGTTACAAGGGGTCCAATCCTTTCACAAGGATTGAAAACGGATCTGATGGAGGAGCTCCACCTTCACGTCTGGTTGCACTTGGCTGCATTGGGTAAAATCAAAGAATTCTGGCATTGCCGTACCTAAACATTTTACATATTCATGATAGGCAGATGTGAAATTGTTCATTTTCAAAGATCTTTAAAGACTTCATAGCTGGTTTTCCTGGGAATGTAAGAACCTAGAAACACCTGTGGGTTGTTTACATTAGATGGCTAGAAGCCTGACGAGATTCTGCTGCAAAAAAAGAGGAAAAACAGGTAATATTGTACTTTAGTTCAGGGCTTGTTCACTCTGTTTGCCTCTTGCAGACCCTGGGCAGCTCACCTGTGCAACTATCTGCAAATCAGCCACCTGCCGAGTGCTGTGATAGGCGGTTGTATTAACTAAATGCCCCCAACCGCACCTGTCACTTGGCCGGTGGCTATTCTTGTGCAGCTCCAACTGGACCAATTCACAAGGGGCTGGGCAGCTGCTATTGTGAACAAGCCATGAAAAGATGATTATTTCCACAATGCTGACAACTGCAGAGGTGAATGGGAGTTTGATTTTTCTAATGCCCAATGTATGGAATTATTGTGCCAGTGATAAATTATTTTTTATTCTCTTCAGCTTTTGACTTTATTTGCTATTTTAGACACAATCCAGAAAGAAAGGATTGAATTTATCCTCTTGTGTTACAGATTCTATGCTACACGCCTTTGACTCCGTTGGACACAGTTTAGGCTCAGGTACAAAGAACCCTTCCCTCCCTCGCTCTCTCCTTTCCTCGCTGCCAACCTCCTGGCTCCGTATTGCGGCGGCAGTGCACCCTCCATCCTTGCATATATGACAGCCATGTTGGGAGGCATAGACGTGGTTTGCGCACGGAAGCTTTCCGTAAACCAACGCTGAACATAGGAAAGACTTCCCCGTCCTGACGCTTCTCATCTGATTCATATGTAATCTTAAATTCAGTATCCTGGAAATAACTCGCTACGCTTTGTACTTCAGAGCCTGACGTGCAGACCCGCATTACATTAGACGCACGCACTTGGATTTTTTTGCCCAAAGATAATAAAGTTTGTGTAGGGAAGTGATTCAGTTTCCCAGCAGTCACGGTCTGTTGAAATACGCGTCTAGGCAGCTCAATTGTATGTTTTAATGTGGTCAGAGATGACAACATTTAAAAAAGCGCCCCCCCCCCCCAAAAAAAAATGAAAGTTTTAATTTTACATTTGTATATGGTGAAGGAAATTTACCTCATTGATGACATCCCAATATAACATCTGGCTCTGTCGTAATTTATATTATAGAATATGTAAAATAGGGAAGAGTTATAATTTTTTATTATGAGGTCCCTTTTATTATTAAATATTATTATTAAACAGGGTTTATATAGCGCCAACATATTACGCAGCGCTGTAGTTTATTTTGACTTGCTTGTATTTTTAGGGAAAGTTTCAAGTTGGTTTAGGTAAAAGCACTGCGGCCTTTGTTGCACCATTTTGTGCTTGTTCATGCAGAGGGTTTTGCAGCAATTAAAAATGGGGTTTCCAATCATTTCACAGCCCAAAAAATCAGGATATCTGCAAAGCTTTCTCATTATAATTGGAATGGATAGGAGTGAAGCGGCATTGTGCAGCTTTGAGTGCTGAGATGCTTCATCACTACTTAGCATTTTGTAAGGCTTTTTTGAAAAGTGTTTTGGAAGCATTTGTGAGGGGGTATAGAACTACAAGCAAATGATATCCAACTAAATTTCGTTTTAAAGCCGGCTGGGAAGAAATTTTAGGTGCGTGGCAGCTCATGTATCACCCAAAAACAGCCGTGTGGTTGGTGAAAACTGCCGGGTGGTGCGCCCAGCAAAAAGGGGCTGGAAGAATGCTGATATGTGTAGATTTCTTTATTTCAGTCCTATTCCTGTTTAACTATATTGCTAGAAAACCAATCGTATTGTGATTTTTAAGGCCTGCAAATGCCAATGGGACCAAGTGCGTAAAATGGGGTGCTTGGTAAGCAGTAATCACATCACAAATTAACAATCCCTAAATGCCCCTGACCCTTAAAATGAAGATGGATTAGGCTAGTAATGTTACAAAATCTGTGGGTTGATAAGATAACAATGAATACTTCTTTCATTATAATAGGCTGCAAGGAGAATGTTTAGGCATCATGGTGGCCCTTCATTTCTAGGGTCCTAGGATACTATTTACATTAAGTTTTTATGTTATTCCTGTGTGTTTGCATGGACCGTCCAGACATTCCTGTTTCATCCCACACACCAAAAACATACTGGTAGGTTTAAAAACCCCACAGCGGTACCACCCTGTATAGGTACCAGACCTTGGAAGCTAAGTAGGGTCTGGCTAGTACTGGGTTGGAGGACCCTGTGAGAATTCAAGATTCTGCATTGTATGCATTTCAAGTGTTATGGGAAAAAGATATTTATAATAATAACTGTCATTGTCAAACTTCCAGCCTCCCTCCATTCAAGAGCTACAGCTTTCATATGACTTGTCTGGAGTGGGTCAGATAGCTCATTCCCTATTGCTCATGGTGGTGCCATCCTCTGTTTCCTCGCATTGCACAGTGGGGTGCACAGGCCTCCAACACTACCCGCTGCGTTAAATGCTGAAGCGTCTGACAGGGGCTGCATCTCTGGAATAGATGGTTGGCTTGCAGCAGAGGTGAGTATAATGTCTCATGTATGGGGCATTCTACCCTGATCGTCTCCATAATGGGGGCATTCTGCTCTGAATATTGCCATAATGGGGGCATTCTGCCCTGGTTATCGCCATATTTGGGACATTCTACCCTGATTATCGTTATAATGGGAGCATTCTCCCCTGATTATTGCCATAATGGGGACATTCTACCCTTATTATGACCTAATGGAGGCATTCTGCCCTGATTATCACTCTAATGGGAGCACTCCGCCATGATTATCACCATAATGGAGGCATTCTGCCCTGATTATTACCCTGATGGGGGCATTCTGCCCTGATTATCACCATAATGGGGGGCATTCTTCCCTGATTATCGTTATAATGGGGGCATTCTGCCCTGATTATCACCCTGATAGGGACATTCTACCCTTATTATGACATAATGGGAGCATTTCACACTGAATATTACCACAATGGGGGCATTCTTCTCTGATTATGACCATAACGGGGGCATTCTGCCCTGATTATCACCATAACCCAGGTATTCTGCCCTGATTATCACCATAACGGGGGCATTCTTTCCAAATTATCCCCCTAATGGGAGCATTCTGCTCTAATTATCGCCATAATGGGGGAATTCTGCCCTGATTATCACCATAACGGGGGCATTCTGCCCTGATTATTACCATAACGGGAACATTCTGCTCTGATTATGGCCATATTGGAGGCATTCTTCCCTGATTATCCCATAATGGGGGCATTTTTCTGCCCTGATCATCACCCTAATGGGGCCATTCTGCCCTGATTACCGCCATAATGTGGCCATTCTGCCCTGAATATCCCCTAATGGGGTCATGTTTCTCTAAATATACCCATAATGGCGGTATTATTCCCAGCAACCCTCAATTAATTCATTTCATCACAGGTTTTCCTGAGCCTTGATGCTGATCTAGATGAGTAGCTCAAGTGCACCTAACACTTTTTGCTGTTACAAAAATAATTTTATCTTTCTATCAATCTTTAATTTTAGGGCCCATTAACACATCTGTCATTCCTGCATTTTTAATGTGACTTCAGCAGCTCGTCATAATGTGTTCTGTACATGTGTTGACAAGCGTGTTTTGATGTGATTGGGACGGAGGGGTATTTCTTGTTTCCAGGGCTTAGCAAAGCATTGCAACAAAAAGTATTATTGATTAGTTTCCAGGTATTGTAAACTTGATGGGTTTTACAATCCTTTACTGAAGCATCAGAAAAACAATTACTGACTTATATTGCTCATACACAGTGTGGGAAGTTAAGTTAGGCTGGGAAGAAGCCATGGGAAGAAGCCATGGGAAGAAGCCATGGGAAGAAGCCATAGGCAGGTGGCAGCCCCTGTATTGTGACCCAACATTTCAGTAACAACCCAAAACAGGCGGGTGGTTACTGAAAAGAGCTGGGTGATGCACCCAGCTATGGAATTTATATACTCATTTCTATCCCTACAGTTATTACCCCCATACATTTATAATATATATATATATATATATATATATATTATATAAGCTCATAAAATAAAATACATTAAAAAAGGGCGAGGGGAAAATTAAATCTTTCACAATTACATTAGTTGCATAAAGGATGCAAATTATTTCCCGCTGTATAATTTCATTAAAACATTCATCTATAGGTATCGGTGGTGCAGCATGCACTGTGTATATATCACATCTGTTTATCCCAGGGTTCAGATCACATGGCAAGGAAATACCTTGTGCAACCTAAAATCAAGACACGTGTGTAAATGGCACACAATAAAAAAAAACTATACCGTTAATTAAAAAAAAATCAAAAGATATGGCGTTATGGAGGTAGAGTAAATTATTGGGTGTGCATCATTTAATTTGCAAATAAGATGTTTCCTA
This sequence comes from Pyxicephalus adspersus, assembly GCF_032062135.1. Lineage (NCBI taxonomy): Eukaryota > Metazoa > Chordata > Amphibia > Anura > Pyxicephalidae > Pyxicephalus > Pyxicephalus adspersus. The sequence goes on along the minus strand of NC_092865.1, from coordinate 2,068,565 downwards.
TAAGGAAATATTTTATTGTTGTGAGTAAAGGGAATTTCCTGGGATAAGGTGCCCTAAGAAATCCTTATATAAATCCACTTTGCATAGAAGATGCAAACATCCAAAAGGTTTGTGACGCTGTCAAGATAAGGAAATAGGCAGAACAAGTGGAGTCTCACCTGGAGCATAGGTGTGAGTAGGTAAGCAAGGTCACATGACCGAGGCATTATCATTAATTGGTACAGGTAGCAGCGGGGGGAGGGAAGAAAGTGACTCATTTCATGTGCTATGTCTTCCCATTGCTCCTGGGCAGAAACAAATACACAAGACCAAGGTTTTCTACACAGATTGTGTAACAAATAATGAACATTGGAATGTGGCTCTTTGAAAAGAAAAAAAAAAGAAGCTTCCACTAGCAAAGTAGGTGATTCACCGAGAAAAATTGTGAGAGATCTTACTGCTATAATGTTTCTCCAAATATGGATGATGAAATGAGCTACAAATGTTTTCAATTTACAATGGGTGTATATCATTATTATTATTATTATTAATAATTATAATAATAATAGTAATAATATTAAACTGGAATTATATAGCGCCAACAAGATACACAGCGGTGTACATTAAATAGGGGTTTCAATTGACAGACAGTGACACAGGAGGGGGGGACCCTGCCCCAAAGAGCTTACAATCCAGAAGGTGGGGGAAGTATCACACAATAGGAGGGGAGATATGGAATGGTGGGAAGTAGTGAGGGTTTAGGATACAGAAGACGGGTAGGTGAGGGAGACGCGTTGGGTTGTAAATGAGCAGAAAGTAGGAGCAAGCCGAATAGGATGAGGAAGACCATTCCAGAGAGTCGGGGCAACTCCAGAAAAGTCTTGGAGCGGATAGGGGAGTATTTTTCTATCAGGTCAGAAAGGTAAATGGGACAAGAATTATGGAGGGATTTGAAAGCAAAGCACAGAAGATGAATAAAGATGAAGGTGAAATGGAAGCCAATGAAGAGAACTACAAAGAGAGGCAGCAGAAGAGGAGTGGTGGGAAGGCTGTGTATGGGGTAGGTAGGTGGGAATGTTGTGTATGGGGCAGATAGGTGGGAAGGCTGTGTATGGGGTAGATAGGTGGGAAGGCTGTGTATTGGGTAGGTAGGTGGGAAGGCTGTGTATGGGGTAGATAGGTGGGAAGGCTGTGTATGGGGTAGGTAGGTGGACAGGCTGTGTATGAGGTAGGTAGGTGGGAAGGATGGATGAGTCTGGCTGCAGCATTCATAATAGATTGTAGAGGAGAGAGTCGGCTTAGTGGAATACCAGAGAGGAGGAGGTTACAGTAGTCCAGACGAGAGATAAGAGCATGTACAAGGAGTTTGGTGGTCTCTGGGGACAGGTAGGGGCGGATTTTGGAGATGTTGCGTACGTGAAAGTGACCGGACCAGGAAATGTTCTGAATATGGGGGGGGAGGAATTGAAGGTGATGCCAAGACAACATACCTGAGGAGAGGGATGAATAACAGTGTTAGGAATAATCAGGGGGAGATTTGGAATTTGAGGGGGGAGGATGATTTCTGTTTTATCCGGGTTGAGTTTCACAACCATTTTTAGTCCTGAAATCCCTGACAGCAGGTGGTGATTTCCTCAGCCATACAATATCAATAAATATTGGTTGAGTTCAGGACTTTTGTATCTGTTATACAGAACATTTTGCAATACTCCCCCTCCCCCTAAGTAGTTTTTTTGTTAATAAACCAACCCTGCCAGCAGCTCTTGATGGAATTGATGATTTTGATTCAGCTACTGTGCATGGTGAACACATGGTTCCAGGTACTCCACTCTGTTCCCGTCATAGTACCGGGATGCATGCTGTGCTGCACGTGCATAGCTCAGTGTGTGTAGAAGAGAAAACAAATACTATAATGATAGTGATATTATAATGATTTCTGCCACATGATGATTGGTGAATCTGACTTTCAGCCAACATTCTGTGGTGGAGAATTAATCACTGCTGTTGAAAACATTCAATGTCAGATTTCATTGCTTTATAAATAGACCCCATAATGCATTTTTTTGGAAAAAAAAATTTAGACTGCTGGAGATTTTTTAAACTTTTTTTTGCTTTGAGGGCCTTTGCCAGGACGTCATAGCTATTGCTGTAATGTTGATCACAAGACCAGTCAATGGAGGTGCCATTCTACCATCATTTTCTCTGTGGATGGTGAGCATACCTGTCCTATTATTCATCAGCAATTTCACCCTAGCACACTGCAAACAAGCTTTAAATTGTCAGTGGAGCATGCTGCAGGTCTGTGCTGCCTATTAGTATCTCCAAACAAACCCATCCACAATTACATATTGCCTGGAGCTGATGGCTCGAACATCATTCCTCAGCTATCTCAATAAACATTCTCTGATATTTAGGTATTAGGGGAATGCAACCATTACTTTCATACCTCTGTGGGCTAGACAGGTCAAGTTTGCAAATCTTTGCTGCTTCTTTTCTCTACTTATATTTTATGATTATTACCACTCCTTTGTAAAGCCACATCTGTGTTTTACCACTGATATCTCAACACCATAATTAGGTTGGAGCTTTTTTTGGAGAGTTATGTGAAAGTACAACTAAACCCGGGATTAGACCTATCCTCATTCTATTGCAGGGCGCCAACATCTTTCTTCTTTGCTTCCTAAAGATAATTTCTAAAGATTACATTTTCTAGTAAAAATGTCAGTTTGAAGCAGAACTAAACCCTGTGTATACTCACCTGTCCCCGTTCAATTGTGGGCGCTGCCATTTTCTTTCATCCCTTCCATATTTTGATCTTTGTTTATGATTAGCTGGGCTGATGGAACTTTGTACTGGTGCAGCGGAGTTTATTCATTCCCGGCATACGCAGAGGAAGGCGGATTGCCAAGTGTCTGGTGACCAAAGCTGAAGCTGCGCATGTGCAGCTTAGCTTTTTGGCATATACCCGGAGCGTTCAGGCAGGTAGAAGGGAATATTGCAGAATCCCTGCCTGGTCGTAGATTCTTAAAAATGGAACTTTGGAGACTTGCAAGTGACAGACAGTGACACAGGAGTAGAAGTGGTTGGACTCTGCCCTTTGCAGCCCTGGGTCCCAGGTTCAAATCTCAGCCAGCACACTATCTGCATGGAGTTTGCAGGTTCTCCCATGTTTGTGTAGGTTTCCTCTGGGTACTCCGCTTTCCTCCCACATTCCAAAAACATGCAGTTAGGTTAATTGGCTTCCCAAATTGACTTAATAATGACTATGGTAGGGACATTAGATTGCGAGCCCTTGTGAGTGACAGCTAGTGATATGACTACATACTTTGTAAAGCACTGTGGTATATGTTAGCGCTATATAAATAAGAAAATAAGGGTTGCAATAAAAATTGTCCTAAGTAAAATTTAGGGCTAAAAATATCCTTTTGTAAACTAATTTAATTTGCTGTTTGGAGCTCAGTTTTGTTCAGATGGACGTTTTTCTTTTGTAATGGTGCCAATGTCGTTTATAGCCATCATCCAGTACTCTCCGTCCCTCTCACACTGGTTGTCATTGAAAGAAATAAAAGAAGTTAACAATATAAGCAGTGAACCTAGTCCAAAACAAAGCACGGTAAGTCAGCAATGGGAAAAAATTAGCTGCAGGAGCCTACATACAATAACCGTGATTGGGTCTATTCCCTCTGCTTGCTATTTTTCTGGCAGAGCTTGCACAGGACAGGTCCTCTTGAAATGCCAGAGAATTCCCTCCTTTGGAACGCACTAATGCAATAATTTAATAGGATTATTCCAGTTGTGTTTGATTTACAGACGCTAATCATTTCCTATAACTGGAAGCTGCAGTTAGATCATTTCGACTTTCAATTTATTTGGCAGAGATAATCATAACTGTTTGTGGAGAGAGTTTTGTATGAAAGATCATTTGTATGGCACATCATTCACGCTTCTGTCGAGCGGCGCTCATGTCTCCGGGCAGCCTAACATGATTCACATTTTGATGCCAAGAGGTATCGTTGCTTCACATGTTTACATTGTCATTTTGTCTGAAACAATCCGAAAAAGAATTTATTACAATTGGATGAAGGGAAAACATTTAGAAGTTGGTTGTTTCATTGGGCCTGATTTAATAAAGCTTTCCAAAGCTAGAGAGGATACACCTGGATCAGTCAAGCTGGGTGATCGAGCAAACCTGGAATGGATCTGGTCAAGAATTCAAAACATTTGCTAACTAATAGCAAATGACTTTGAAGAAATTGCATTCAGGTTTGCTGGATCACCCAGCTTCACTGATGAAAGTGTATCCTTCCCAGCCTTAGGGAGCTTTAATAAATCAGGCTCATTGTATTTAAAGCTTGATGAACTTTTATGCTTCATCATGCAAATAATAAGGGAACATTTTAGAGTTTTTAGTAAGAAGTTTTTTTGAGAAATGTGTATTGTTGACTTGGCTTTTGGAGTGATGCCATCAATTAGGTTTTTTGTTTGAGCCATAAAATAGTGATTTTGATCACAAGGATAGAGGTTTGAAATCGTCCTTGGAGAACCAAGTGGAAAAATCTGAAATTTTCATACATTTTTTTCTTTTGTTGTCCTATTTTGATTTAATTTTAAAATTATAAATTGTAAGCATAACTAACCCCTGTGTACACTCACCTGTCCCCGTTCAGCCTTGAATGCTGCCATCTTTTTTTCTTCTTGTTCTTGTTTTGATCTTCGGACGTCTTGATTGGCAGGGCTGGGGTGATGTTACTTCCACACAAGCATGCAAGCTTATGCAACTCATCGTTTTTGTCAGTTAAAGCAGAAATTTCATTAAAAGAAAAAAATACCACTTACCTTTACTTCTGCAGAGCTCTCGATCCCTCCACACCTGGCTTCCATTCCGTCCTGAGCCATCCTAAATTCTCCCTTCGTCCCAGCGCAGAGGAAGTGCTGGGCTCCGCCATCTTTTTCTTTCTTCTGTTGATCTCGCACAGCGCAGGCATGTGATTGGGCGGCTTCTCCTCATTTAAATGTAAAAAAAAAGCACTGATCTTACTGCGCATGCTGCACTTTTTTTCATTGCATGGAAAAGCCCATTCTGTGCATGCCTAAAATCACGGAGCAAAGGAGCAAAAGATTCAGCCAGAAGCCTATGTCAATCCTGCCTGATTGCCAATTTTTTATTATGGACCTTTAGTTCCAATTTAATACTCATTTTTGATTTCACAACCAAACTATATTAGGTGGCCACATGAACTAGTGGGTAGAAGTTTCTGGGGAATCCTTGTGATTTGTAATTACAATTTCCAACAGTTTGAAGTGACTAGAATTCATTCAGGCAGTTACAATAGAATTACAAAGAACACAGTCATCATAACTGACTAAATATTTCGAGATCTGTTGCTGTGGTTTGTGTAGAATTTTCTTTTCTTCTCTTTCTTATTCTAATTCTTGGTCTAATTCCAGTTTTCGGATTAAGTAATATGATCTTGTTTGTATAGTGGAAGTTGTGAATTGAAAGCCTGAGAATGAAAAGTTCTAAGATGACTATTATGAGGTGAGCTAAGATGTGTAGGTTTTTAGGACTTAAGGACTTAAGATAACAAGAATGGTTCCAGGGTATTCGGGAGGCCACTGCTGCCATCCTGTGCGATGTTGTGGGCAATAATCCGCATTTGTCAAATGCCAACTGCAGGGCTTGCATACCACAGATTCTGCTTCCAGTTAATCCAATTTTTCTAACTTTGTTGCTGGTTTAAAGTGTTAGCCACTCTGCTTCACAACTGTCCATGTCAACCAGCCCATAATATTTATTTAAGGAACCCTAGCTAATGACTAAGTGGTCCATCAGCTCATTTTTTCATCTTTTTAGTTATGGTTGACGTACACCATCTGCAGCATCCAATACTGAAGACCAGCTGGGCTAACGGTGAGCCTGGAGGTATATAATATACAGGAATGTACTATCCTGGGGTGCATTAGTGAATTTTAGAATGTATAATGAACAGGATTTATTAAAGTTTGGTTTGTAGGTATCTTGTAGTGAACTCCTGGCAGATGTCAGGATTCATGTACTAGAACCAATTGTGCCAATATCTGTGTATTGTAGTGTCAACTACCAGTGGCAGATACTGGGTAAAGGAAGGAAAATATGGTGTGTTGTAAGGCACTTTGAAATTTTCCAACATTAATAAAATTATAAATCGTGAACTTTTTGATACATAGCATAACGGAAGCCATTTTGGCCAAATGCGTCGGGAAAAAAACATTTGTTATACCTACAGTAATACATTGATAGATGTTTGCTGGTGATTTGTTACCCACAACCTAAATGCTATTTATATGTTCTATATGTTTGCTTGACACTTGTTACTCATAATTTTTATGCTATGTATCAACAAGTTCACGATTATGATTTTCAGTAAATAACTAAACAGTTGCCCAAATGCCCTTTTCACCTACTTATACTTGCTTATAATTTTATTTTTTATACCCATAAGGCTTGGCAAGACTAAGTATAGTTGGAGAATTTTCTTGGGGTTCCTCAGGATTTATATTTAATTTTCCAACATTAGCTTCCTTTGCAAATCTTGGCATTTGGCAGCTTGACTCCAAATGAATTTGGTCCCTTATATTGGTATTATATACTGGGATTGGCATCCTGAACTCGCATATAACTTAGATATAACTTTCTAGCAAAAAAGTTGGTTTGAGAAGAGTTATAATGTACAGTGCGAGTCAATGACTTTAGGTCCTGCTCTGATTGATGTCTGTGTGGTAAAGTATCTCAACTGTGGGCCCCCAGCCTGTGGTGGTTAGACCTACAACTTATACTGCTACAAAACAATCCCGGAGAACAGTTTGTGGATTATTTCTGTTTATTTTGTGTGGTTTTGGTCCAAATAAAACATAACTCGGTTCATATTCTGAAATTTTGGTTATTGTGAATAAATCTTCCAATAGGAATCTGCATATGTAAAATGAATGTGAGATTTAGAGTTTTATTTCTAAAATTAATATTTTGCCTTTATTTTACAATTTTATGGGAATTACTAGTTTTAGTACAAGTAAATGTTTGTAGAGACCTGACATCACACCTACACAATATGGCCAAATGTATGTGGACTCCCTACAAAGTGTTCAAGTGTTTTTTCAGAAAGAAAGATACTGTTAATCAAGACATTTTAGACCATTGTGCTCTTCCAGCCTTGTGGTCACAATTTGGTGAAGATTTCTGTTCCCCTATGACTGTGCCCCGGGGTACAAAGCCAGCTCCATAAAGACATGGGGTCATCAGTTTGGTGTGGAAGAACTCGGGTGTCCTGAACGGAGCCCTGACCTCATCCCTACTGAACACCTTTGGGATGAATTAGAATGATGAGCCAGGGCTCCTCACCTGAACATTACACCTTCCTATATGGTTAGATTTATGGAGGGCACTTACCCAAATGATAGAGACCAGATGTCCTCAGTGAGGGGTCCTGCTAATACTCCATCATACAAAGACAATGTAGACAAGCATGCATTTCCAGCCTTGTTGAAGGCCCTTTCCTGTTCCACCATGACTGTGCCCCCTCTTAAAGACATTGTGGGACCACTATGAAGTGAAAAAACGTGAGTGTCCTACACAAATCTCTGACCTCAACCCTACTAAATGCCTTTGGGATTATTTAGAATGGTGAGCCATCCCATCTAACATCAACACCTGACCTCACAAATTACCAGACACCCTCTAAAATCTTGCGGGAGCCTTCTCAGAAAGGCGGAGGATGGTATGGCAATTCCATAATAATATCCATGGTTGTGGAATGAGAGGCCCAACAAGCTCCTACAGGTATGACGATGACTGTGCCCCGGGGTACAAAGCCAGCTTTATACAGACATAGGGTCACCAGTTTGGTATGGAGGAACTCAAATGTCCTGCACAGGGACCTGACCTCAACCCTACTAAACACATTTGGGGTGAATTGGAACATTGATTACAAACCAGATCTTTTGGTCCAAAAACAGTACCTGATGCTCCAAATGCTTTTTGGCTAAATGAGCACAATTTCTCACAGATACTTTCTAAACACTTTTAGAACGTCTTACCCCAAAAAGTGGAGGCCGTGATAGCCAGAGAGAGGACATCATCTCCTTTATGCTCACATATATTTGAATGGGATATCCAAGAAACTTATACGAGTGTGATGGTCAGGGGTCGTATATTGCACTACTTACCACTTTTTATAGTTCTTTTTACATTAAATATTGAATGGTATTTATAAAAAAAAATCATAGATCCACTGGGCGCAAGCCAGAACACATGAAAAACTTTTGCTTCACCTATCTCTGTATATAGACCTCACAATCTTTATTGATACTCTATCACATCATATACATCACATAGGATGCTTTAAAGTAAACAGAATAGTCAGTAATGTATTTGTTGTAGGAAGTTATAGCATGCGACATAAAGGATATTGTATGTATATAACATAGGCCAAGGAACCGCTACGCACTTCTGTCTCTCTCTCAAGCTACGCCGGCACTCTTCCTCCGCTTGCTTTCTTACGTTACCTCTCAGCCTGCTACTAAATTACTGAGGGAAAGATTTCCTTGTTGAACAGGACGGAGAGAGAAAAAAGCTGGGATCCCGACCCTTCCCTCAGTGGCCCCATCGCATATTGTGGCGGACAGAACCCAGAAAGAGTCCCAGGAGCCGGGGGGCGCTCCAGAGCCATCGGTGATAAGTAGGTGGATGAGGTTTTACCACATTGTTGATTGAAGCTTTTTGCTGTTAGACTAATAATGTGAGTGGGACATGCTGTGAGCTGCCACTAACCATATCCAATGTTTGCTACACAGATTCTTTGGCTTTATTGTACGATGATCTTGTAGCTACGTGTTTCATTGCTCAAGTATTGCAATAAGAGGGAAAGTTTTTGCACATGAAAGCTTCTATTGGAGGAAAGGGAAGAAAGATACAAGTATGAAACACCACAAAGGTAGATTATAGGAAAGGTAAATAAGAGGAATGATGGTGGGTGGGGGGAGATCATGACGAGTTTGGCTTGCATTACAACATGTGAATGACAATAGGTAAAAGTGAAGATTTTTAGAGACTTAGAAGAGTGGCCAACTGACTACTTTATCTGAATACCACCTACACTTCCATAAACATGAATCCATGGCACATCATAGCCAGGAAAAAAAGATGAAGCCCATTGGAAGAGGAATAAGGACTATAGGTCAGGTAAGGGGAAGAGGGTTAGGTCAAGAAAGGGGAAGAGAATGAGGAATAGGTCAGGGAAGGGGAAAAGGAAGCGGGATAGGTCAGGAAAGAGGAAGAGGATGAGGGATAGGTCAGGAAAGGGGAAGAAGAGGAGGTATAGTTCAGGGAAGGGGAAGAGGAAGTGGGATAGGTCAGGAAAGAGGGAGAGGATGAGGGATAGGTCAGGAAAGGGGAAGAGGATGAGGGATAAGTCAGGGAAGGGGAAGAGGATGAGGGATAGGTCAGGGAAGGGGAAGAGGATGAGGGATAGGTCAAGGAAGGGGAAGAAGATGAGGAATAGGTCAAGGAAGGGGAAGAAGATGAGGGATAGGTCAGGGAAGGGGAAGAGGATGAGGGATAGGTCAGGGAAGGGGAAGAGGATGAGGGATAGGTCAGGAAAGGGGAAGAGGATGAGGGATAGGTCAGGGAAGGGGAAGAGGATGAGGGATAGGTCAGGGAAGGGGAAGAGGATGAGGGATAGGTCAGGAAAGGAGAAGAGGATGAGGGATAGGTCAGAAAGGGGAAGAGGATGAGGGATAAGTCAGGGAAGTGGAAGAGGATGAGGGATAGGTCAGGGAAGGGAAAGGGGATGAGGGATAGGTCAGAGAAGGGGGAACGGGATGAGAGATAGGTCAGGAAAGGGGAAGAAGAGGAGGTATAGGTCAGTAAAGGGAAAGAGGATGAGGGATAGGTCAGGAAGGGAAAGAGGATGGGGGATAAGTCAGGGAAGGGGAAGAGGATGAGGGATAGGTCAGGAAATGTAAAAAGGGATAGGTTTGGAAGGAGAAAAGGATGAGGAATAGGTCAGGGTAGAGGAAGAGGGGATAGTTCAGGGAAGAGAGTGAGGGATAGGTCAGAGAAGGGTTAGAGAGATAGGAAGGGGAAGAGGGATAGGTCAGAAACGGGAAGGAGGATTCCGTGAGTACAGGAGAATGGGAAGAGGGAAGGTGATGCCAAGGCACAAGCCATAAAGGGTGAGAAATTAGGACAGGCTAAAGAGAGAGAAACAGAGGTATAGACCAGAGAGATGGAGGGAAGGAAGAGGTGCAGGTTCATGGAGAGTGAGGCATGAACAAGAGAGGTGGAAAGAGAGACATGGCTCAGAAAGAGGGGAAAAAGTCACAGGTCGGAGAATGAAGGGAATAGAGATTCAGAAGGTAAAGTGGAATAGTGAGAGAGAGGCAGGGAGGAGAAGACAGACTGAGAGTGAGAGACCAGATATGAAGAGCGAGAGCGGTTCAGGACAGATAGATAGATATAGATAGAAATTAACATTGGAGGTTAGGCAATAAAGAGAGAGCTTTCCCTGTCTCTGAAAACAGACCTCCATTGTCACCTACCTATCTGCAAGCCACATCATCTTTTGTAGTTAGGGGGCTTATTCTGATGATGAGGGATCTTTCTTTAACAGATGTTTGTATGACTGTTTATACACATATATATGATGACAAGTGTGGTTGGGTTTATTATATATTGTTGCTATTTTTGCTGCATGGTGCTGACACAAAGATGCAAGTAAAAGGCATTTGGTGCACAGAATAGACACTGTGGCTGATAACATTGGGAGGATAAAGCAATGTACATGGAGTTCTTATCAGTTTTAAAAAAAACTTTGAGAACTTTAGAGAAAGAACGGCTTTATCAGACATTGCTTGCTTTGTATTGCCTCTTTTTGTTAGTCTGTTTTCATTGATTTCATTTTATGAATATGCCTGATCTTTGTAAAGTGGGCCTGTCAGTTGCCAAAGTGCTGCCTGAGAGCAGATACCGCACGTTGCATGGTTGTTAATTAGCAAGAAAACGCTTTTCTGTGCAACCTCTTCAAAACTGGGGACTCGGTCCTCATGTAAGCGAAGATTTGACCCTGTTGATGTTGGGAAAGGTATGTTCTATGCCATGTCATCCCTACTTTTCCTTTCTGATGTCTACCTTTTTGTGTAGAACTGGCTGAAATTTGAGAAACACCGACATAGAATAATTCTTTTTAGGGGGTATTGAAGATTATTGAACCCTAAAACACCAGACAAAATTTAGCGGCATCACAGTTTTTATATCCAGTGGCACAGCGGTGACTGTCATGGCTTTGTTTATAAATAAAAGCTATGTGATCACTTTTGCATAGCTTACATAGTGATCACAAAAGCAGGGATCACTTTTATTGTCAGACAGCCAGATGATAAAGCTAGAAGCTGCAGAGCTCTGCCCTTCCCATGCAAAGATTATAGTTCCCTCTGCACAGGGGATCATGCATTGGAAATGTTCACTTGCTGAATGCAAATGGAAGGGATACATGGGGTCATTTTTTAGATTTAAATGTTCTTCCTAGGAGCTCAGGTGCAGAGATCCAATCCATTGATGTTCTGTCTGTAATATAATGAATGTAATTTTGTTTGCACTGGTGCTTGATGGGAGTTATAGTACCAACGTCATATTTGAACTTGCTGAATTTCAAAAAGCAAATCTGTTATTAAAAAGCCGAGCTTAGAATGTGAATTGCAGACATCAACCTGAGTGATTATAAAAACCACAATTCCTACCACAGTTTCCCCTGAGGTCTCTTTACCAGTAAAAGTCCTAATGCCTCCTCCCCGCTGCGGTCTGCACCGCCCTATTCACTGCCTTGAGGAATCCTTTGTGTACAATTACTAACACGTGTGAATATTATTCCATCTCATGCAAAATCATGTGTAACAAGAGGGAAATTTTCCCTTTCAGTCTCTGTCATGTTACAATGTGCGTCTACAATATTGTGACACTTTGCTGACATGATGTCGTAGTTGTGATTCAGAAGTTAATAGGTTTCACATGACAGATTCAATTCATTAATTTTGCCTCTACTGTATAGAGAGAAGTGATTCTTATGTGCCATTGCTTGCACAAAGACAGACAGTTCATGTTGCAGCAGATTCGCCAGCTCTGTGTATTTGCTGGTTATGAGATAGCGGTCAAAGCAAGGCAATGCTGTTCTTGTGGCTGTCAGTTTTAAAATTTCTGGAAACATTTTCACATTTACATCTGCAGCAATCAGAAACATTAAGGAATTACCTAATTGCTGAAATTTACTCAAACAATGAAAATTAGGCTGTTGTAAGGCAGTGTCCTCCCCAGCACCTTTTAGCTGGGTGCAGCACCCAGCACTTTTCAGTAATCACCCAAGAACAGCCGGGTAGGATCACAACCCAGCAGCCATAACCCATCTAAAATTTCATACCACTCTGCCTAAATTAATTTCCTAATAGAACACTAAGGGCTGCCACTCTTGAAGGGAAGCGAACCTGACCGATGTATATATCTACATGATGCCCCCCATGTTTTGCCAGGCTTACCTGAATTTTCAGGACCATCATGGAGCACCCATGAATTCATCTGCCATGCACTTCAGAAATGCTTGCTCCATCTCCTGTGGCGGGAGGACAGCTTATTTCGAACATAGCTTCATGATCAGCTATGGCCAGAGACACCTCCTGCACCTTCCTTTGACAGCGCTCATAAATGAAATGCTATTGAAGCAGAGTGATTGACAGGTGGGTGTAGAAAGTTATTTCCCTCCTTCCATGTCCTTTCTCAGAAAATGAAGCAGCAGGAAGTTAGGATATCTGAAGAATAAGTTCACCTAAGAACAAAAAAAGTTTGTGTACAATTCAGAGGAGAACGTGTGCATCACTAATAAAAGAAGAAAAGAACTTTGTGAGCTCAGGTACACTTTCAATTGTATCTAACATTTTTTTTACAAAAGTGGTCAAGTAGATAACAAATAAGATCAAATCTGCAACCTCCAAAATAATTTTTTAAAAATCCCTGGAAATTATGGAAAGCATAAAAATCCAATTTTGTAATGCAAAACAATTATTTTAAGACTCTCTGGGATCGCCAGTCTTGAAAAAATCAAAAAATCAATATTAGTAATTAGTAATAAAATCAATTATTAGTAAATCTATCTGATCTTCAGAGCTCATAAACTCTAGAATGGCTGAGAAAGAAGCAATAGTAATCCAGCCTGATTGGTTAGATCGGCCACATCCCAACAGATAGATAGTAAAAGACACAAAAGCTAAAAAGAGATTTTTTTAGGCATTTATCAGCACCATAACAAAGTTCAATACAAACCTACAAAAGTATTAAATATAGAATACAATCAGCATAAATACCCACAGTTATGTATATGGTTGGTCATTCAGTGGGTACCCAATGTAGTTCTTTCTACGCGTTTCACAGACAACGCGCTTCATTGGGGAAAATGACTGTCACCATATTTTTGGAACATTGCCAGCCAAAAACAAAACTAGATAAAGACATCCTCTTATCATATACAGTATATAATATTACCATACAATGTTCTTCAAAGATTTTTTTTAACATGGATGGGAAGAAGCCGTAGCCAGGTGGTGGCCCCGGTATTGTGACCCAAATTTTCAGTAACCAACCAGAAATGGCCGTGTGGTTACTGAAAAGTGCCGGGGGGAGAACACTGCTATAGATAAAATGTACGGAATTTACTAAATGTATTTACCGTATTTTCTGGTGTATAAGGCGACTGGGCGTATAAGATGATCCCCCACTCTAACCATTTGGGGGTCGTGTTATATGCCCAGTATTGTACTGTTCCTTCTGCCTGTCAGATCTCACTATTGTGAGAGAACTGAGAGGCAGAAAGAACTGTACACTACTAGTTCTAAGTAATGAATGGGCCTGTTCCAGTGAAGAGCCAATCCAGGCTCTCCACTGGAGAGCCAATCCAGGCTCTCCACTGGAGAGCCAATCCAGGCTCTCCACTGGAGAGCCAATCCAGGCTTTCCACTGGAGAGCCAATCCAGGCTCACGTCCTGCTTTTCAGCTTACACGAGTCCTGCTGTGAAGCAACGCGAGCCTGCCCAGGAGGACTCGTGTAAGCTGAAAAGCAGGAAGACAGAAGGAGGCACAGGAGGACTCGAAGGGACGCCAGACCAGAGAGGGGACTCGCGAGGACACCTGGCGCTGCAGGTAAGTAATGGTACCCGGCGTACAAGACGACCCCTGACTTTGTCATAGATTTTTCGGGGTTAAAAAGTCGTCTTGTACGCCGGAAAATACGGTAAATAGAACGGCATCTGAGTTTAGCTTTTCAGATTAAACAATTTCCATATTTATTCCATACTGTTAGCTGTTTGGAGTTATTCTCCAAAATTACCGACTGTAATAGGCCGTCACTGTCCGCTCTAAACTTGTTTGCTGCGGTATTTTCATATCGAGTAGAATGTTCCAATAAACACAGAATTGTGTAATCTTCAGAATCACGAGCAGGTATTTTACCCAAACAGCGTGAATCATGCTGAGGACATAGGATGTGAAGTTTGCCAGGGCCAGTGTATCATCCGTCTAGTCTGTGATCCTCGTAAAATATTTACTTTAGAATGCAGAATGGGCAGTACATTTCCTGCACCTTTGTAAAATTCCTCTCCACTGAACGTAAGTCTCATAAAAGTGTTGTCAAATTTCCAAATTATCATGTGTGAGCTTCATAACTCCCCATGTATAGAGCTAAGGAGAGAGGGAGGTGTTTGTATAGTATAGTATAAAGTATAGTGAGTAAGCATGATCACCTAAGGACAAGAAGTATGTTACTGGCAGGATCAGCCCTAATAGCATATTAATGACAGGTACACTTTAACCTCTTACACCGCAGCCATGTGCAGAACACAACCTATGATTCAAAATGTTTATTGGGTACATCGTATTGTGCAGAAAATAGTATCCAGTGAATAGCATTCTATTTATGCAGAGTATCCACTAACTCTTACGTGTTGCGGTCGGCCATCTTGCACACTGCTTCCTTTGTTTTCCCCCATGGGGTTTGACTTTTTGGCATGACATTCCCCTTGATGGCTTTTTAGATCTGAGAGGTGACATCAGCTCTCCCCTCCAGGCCAACGTCCTTCCGCCGTCATTTCATGAATGGCGATATTGAATTTTACGATATAAACACCGAGATGAACAAAGCTGACCCGCGATTTGTAAGGAGTGAGAGGTCAGGATGAGCAGGACGGAAAATGTAAAGTACACGTCATCTAAAAATACTTCCAAAACCTTCAGATAACATAAAACTTATCCAAAAGAGAAGTTTCAATGGGTTGTTGAAAATAGAAACCCCCTGGCACTCCTTCCTAACAAAACCCGCCTTTTACCCCTGGTGTATATGCCCATCATTGGTTTTATGAACATAATTTTATGCTTGTTCATCATCTTTTAACCCTGTTGAGGATTCTTACTTGGATATCCCTGGGCTATTCCTTTATGTAGAAAGGAGGCATCAATATGTTGGGGCTTTATAAAGCTATACCACAACCAAACAGCAGATAAAATACAATTTTATTGGAATCAGAGTAAAATTTTGACATACAAAACAAATCAATCACCAATTTCAGTAGGGTTCTCCCCAGCACCTTTTAGCTGGGTGTACCACCCGGCACTTTTCAATAACTACCTGGCTATTTTTGGAAGCTTACTGATGAGTTGGGTCACAATATAAGGGCTGACACCCACCTACAGCTTCTTCCCACCAAGCTTCTGGGATAAACACTGCCAATATTGTTGTATTTTGCAAATTTGTGAACAGTTTTTGGAAAAAATGTGCTACAGATAAGGGTGAAATGTTTCAAATTTCCGACTTCCTAAACCGATGACGTGTTACGCAGAATCTGTTTCCTCAGATCGAGGTGGTAACTAAAGTCATACGCCGGTAATAACATTTATAATTTGGAATCTTTCTTATTTGAATGTCTTTAAAGTACTAAATCAGCCAGGCAATTGTATGCAGGTGTTTCACATGGGAACTCTGCAGATGTAGTGATGCTTTATAGTTAAAGGTAATCCATGGAGTCCTGAAAAAAGGGGCTGCCCAATGATGGGCTAGTATGGAGACTACTGACTCTCCGACAAATGGAGTGTATACTGTCAAAGCCCCAGTGATTGAGGTGTGTCCTGCCTGCTCAGGTAGAAGGGTTTACCACACCAAAATTGCTCTGTCCGTAGGCACCTCATTCTTATTTAATATTCCTTCATGTAAGCAACACAAATACAGTGCTCAACCCAGAAATTGTTTTAAGCCAGGTGGGAAGAAATTGTAGGCGGGTGGCAGCACCTGTATTGTGACTAAACGCTTTAGTAACCACCCAAAAACAGCCGGGTGGGTGCTAAAAAGTGCTGGGTGGTGCACCCAAATAAAGGGCCTGGGGAGAACCCTGAAAGGTCTTCAGCTCCGTAATGTTGGGTGCCCAATCTCCATCACTCTTTTTGAACTTGTTTGCAATCCCCAACTTCTGTGGAATTTTATCCATATTATATCGTCATTTTATTGTCCTCTCATCCAAACTTTCTTTATCCCATAAGCACAGGAAATCGGATCTGGAGATATGAAGGTCTAAGAGGGAATGAGACCTAAATTGGTCAGTGTTTTCTTCTTGCTCTTTTAACGTCCTTATTCAGGAAAATACATATAAGGTTTTGTTACGTTATGTTTGTACATGACACCTACTAGACTGGCGCACAACTGTTCAACACAATCAGGGACCTGTTCCCCGGGTTTGTGATGTGCCTGGGGACATGGTGCCTACATGGAGGTCCTGTAGTAAGCTTACACTGTTTCGGGTATCTATACTTTACCTTCTTTTCTCCGTTTCGGGGGGTGAGACTTTCCATGCTCATGTTGAACTTCACGAACATGTCATTGACTACCCTGAAATGCATACTGACCACCTTTATTTTCCTAGCTGCCAAACTGAGGATTGCAAAGGCCTGGGGTTCTCGGCATATTTCTTAAAAAAAGTTAAATCTGGATTAGACTGCTTCATGATATACTGACTGGCATGTTACAAGACGCTCAAGAAGTTTTAAACAGTTTGGTACCCTTGGATATCTTATAACCCTGGAATATCCCATCCCCCTATGTTACACATATGTGACTTCATCATGGTGTTTGAGGCTTGGCTCCGTGGCCCTCAAGGCCTTCCCCTCATCTCTTCTCTTCTCTCTGTTTTTCTTTTTCTTTCTTCTTTTGTTTTTTTATACTCTCCATTTGCTGGTTGCTAAACTACACCATTGATTTCTTTTATTTCTGTTTTTTTAACTTGCCTTGTTTAACTCTGTCTTATGCGGGGTGTCCTTCCATGTAGCCTGCTACTCAACTCTTCTTCTACTCCAAGAAAGATATAGGAGAGATCTTCTTCATCTGTCCTTTTTTTTTTTCTTTTATTGGTTTATCTAGTTAATATGTAAATGTGTGGAGGAAAGAAAGAGGTTTGAGGCTTAGAGCTTTTCATGCAAAAAGTGAAGTGTATTGATTGATTAATTTATAGAAAACTAATATTCTTCTTCTGTCCTGTTAACATTTCACACGACAAAATTAGTACATACTATACATAGTAAGTTTCATAACCGTGCCGTGATGCGCAATAATCTGACGCGTTTTGCCACGTAGGGCTTCCTCATAGATATTAACGCATGCTTAACGATCTATATGTAAAAAGATGTAACATGTCAGGAATATATAACATAATGAAAACTAAATCATAATATAAACATTATGAAAATAATAAATCAAATCAAAATTAATCATTGTGATAAGTGGTTCATATATATATATAAACACATACCATATATAGACCATAACAAAATGGAAAATGCTTAACAATAATTATAATACAAATGCTCTATAAGTTTAACTGGTGTTGGTATACATCTGGGTGAGTTTAAGGTTAGTAATTCAAAAAAATACTTTTAGATTGTACAAACTTTACAAATGGAAAATATATAGATTTTACTCACGTACCCGTAGTTAGGAACATTCCCCACATATGGGAGTGTATATGTAGTCACTGCTGGGGATATTGCTAAATGTAAATCATAAGGTGTGATTAGGTATAATGGTATAGAAATGTTTTGCATGAAAACCTCAGAGCCTCAAACCTCTTTCCTTTCTCTACCCATTTACCTGTTGAATATTACCAAGAGGTGGCTCACCTTAAATAAACTACACATATACATTCATACAGTGAGGGGAAGGAGAACACATCCTTTACAATTATCTAGTTAATATTTACTTGTTGCATCAAGGCCACATTGATCCCTTGCCGAAGATATCTTTGTTCCCGCCTAGGATAACACATTTTATATCCTGGATCTGTGAGACACTCGGGTTTATCGCTTGTTTATACACAATAGCAGTATTCCCCCCTGAATTTTTTTTAGCTGGGTGGGAAGAAGCTGTCGGTGGGTGGCTGCCTCCGTATTGTGACCCAACTTTGTGATAATCACCCAAAAATATCCATGTGGTTACTGAAAAGTGCTGGGTGGTGCGCCTGGCTAAAAAGGGCTGGGGAGATCACGGAATAGGCCTGTTACTGCTATATATTGTATGGTAATGCAGCTTCTATTGTCCTTTTTTTATACTACCGGTTTGTATTGCTATTATACTATTAAAATATTGCAGTAGAAAACGTGTACCACCCATACATTAATTTTTTTTTATGGTGGAGATTTTTGAGTTTACAGTTCAGGTAATAAGGATAAAGGAGAATCAGAAGATGAAAGCAATGAGAACAAACCTGGGAAAGTGCTAGAACCGATCACCTACTCACAGCCACCACTTACCATCACCAGGATTAGACGCGGCTTTGTAAAAGCTCTTACAAATTGAATTAAGCTGCGAACATGAAGTATGACAGAGCTGGCAAAACAAATACCAACATTCAGCTCGCCATGTTCCCAGCAGGCCGATCATTTCCTTTCTTTTCATCACTAATAAATTGCAATGGCTTAAAGGATTAAGGTGGAGACGCCCACAATGTCGGTCCTGGTTATTTAACAGCAACTTTGCTAAATCATTGCAGGACTGTGCAGAAATGTGAGCTGGAAATACAATATGATCCATTCTACATTACACACCGATACATTGTAGCTGAAATAAAGTATTTTAAAGGGCCAGGCTACCCAATTGTTTTTAGTTCAATAGATGCTGAAGTGTTCACGTGGACCTCATAACATTTTTATAATTTGAATCTCAGCTTTTATTGTTTTTTGTGCTCCAGCTTTATTATTGCCAAATAAAGCCCCATCGGGTATTTTTGTTTTTATAAATAATAAACCATCCTTCTTTCAATCTTCTACCTGGTCCGGTGATGTCACCAAAGGCATATATCCGGGATTTATTGTACAATAAGCCCAGCCTGTTTGATGATATTCAAGGTCTGTCTATGAAATAAGTAGACTGGTATAATAACTGACTTTTATTTATTTCTATGACAATTCTAATGATTGTCTCCTTCAATATTCTCTCCATTCACAATGAAGCACGGATGTCGTCTTGTTTCCCACTCGTGGAAGGTGCGGAGCAGATCAGTTTCTGATGTTTTTTCTTTCCTGCATCCATTGACATAAATCGTGTTCCTTTAATCATATATTTTAGGGAAAAAAATGTCCCAAGGTGCCAGATCTGGTGAATATGGAGGATGTTCCAGCGAAGTAATGTGTTTGTCGGTCACAGATAGCGCTGTGTGGGAAGGAGCATTGTCCTGATGAAGAATGAAACCATTTCCCACATTTCTGCCGTCTTTTCCTGACTCTTTCTCTCAGCTTTGTCTTCCTTATAATAATGTTGGGTCACTGTTGTGTCTTCTGGAACCCATTCTGCCAAAATGACGCCCTTAATATCACAAAACACGATGACATGGCTGTGACTTTGGATTTATTTGTTTCTTGGTGATGAAGGTGTTTCCGGTGACTGTGGTTTGGTTTCAGGATCATACTGGAAGATCCGGGTTACGGCAAAGTGATGACTTTATGGAAAAGGTTCATCTCCAATTCAAGTTTCTGCAGAATGTCAACGCAAATTTCCTTGCAGTTCTCTTTTTTCTCTGATGTGTATTTTTACTAAAAATATCAAATTGACAACTTTTTTACTTGATGATGACTTATGAACTCATGATTTCAGCACGAGGGGAACCCAACGGCATTAAACTGTGACTGACAACAAACTAAAAAGCAAACTAAACGGCAGTTTGTCCTGCGTCTTTGGAGAAGTTTATCATTCATGGCAAGATATCAGAATCATCTCACTGCTTTGTGATAGAGATAGAAACACAGCCTCCTTATTTCATAGTCAAACTATATACTTACAATGCGTGTAAAGGGGAAGCTGAACTCATCGGAAATGGAGAAAAATGTATCGTCCTACCTGAAAAGAACAACCAGAGCCATTCCAGTTTTTAGTGTTGGTTACAGTGGTTAGGCCATTTAAATGGGACTTAGCAAGTTGGAAACAATTGGTAATGAATCAGTTTTGTAAACTTTACAAAAATAGTCCTAAATAGCATCCTATGGTGACTTTGAAGTCACCTTTTGCTGAATAGGTTCATAGTATCAATACTTAACCCAGATATTTTTTTTTAAGCTGGGTGGGCAGAAATTGTAGGCGGGTGGCAGCCCCTGTATTGTGTTCCATCTCTTCAGTAATCATCCAAAAGCTGGGTGGTTACTAAAAAGTGCGCCCGGCTAAAAGGGGCCAGGGAGAACACTAATTAGGTTGGTCATACACCGGAATCGAAGAGTCTATCAACCGAAAGTGATCTATATTAGGTGATATATATTAGGTGTACAATCAAAAGAACCTCTATTGGTCAGTTTGGAAAATTTTCATTGATGATACAAGTATCTGGTGGGTTTTTTGGTAAGATGGGTAACCTCTGAATCAATTTTTATTTGATTGATTTGACTCTTACCTTATTGTGCATTGATTGTGGGGTGTGGAAGTCAATTTCATTTTGAGTTTTGATTCAAATTTTATTGAGCAAATTGAGCATTTGAAAGCCATTTATGGCTGTCATTAATAGACTTTAAGGCTTCGGGTAAATATGTTTGGACCTCTGATAGGGCTGTTTTAAGCCAAGCCATTAGCCCCTTTTTATGCTGCAATTTAGGTATCAATTTAGGTAAGATTTATTATTTCTAGTTTCCCCGGTTCAGCTTCTACATAGCCAGTAGTTTCTTGCTGCTGCTTTCTAATGATTGTAACTCTCTGTATTTCTTGGAAGCCATGCAGGATGGGGAGAGGGACCAGGAGGGGATGATGGATTCTGGCCAGCATTGGTCATTGTCCTTTCAGACGTCTGAAGTCATTCGCTTAGAATGCCATTTTAGCATCCTCAGAATCTCCTCTTTGATGATCTGTAGGTCTCAGAATAGAGCGCGCCTGTCCAGGAAAGTGCTAGATGAGGTGTTGAAAGATGACATGAAAGCATTCTGTATTCCGCATACTACGCTTCAAGAACACAGGGTCACCCAGCCAGGGCAAGCAGTGAGAACAGCCATAAATCATCATTCTTCAGTGATATCTGTGATGGGTTTATCATTGGGAGGGCACAGAATTTAAGATTTTTGTTACCTTTTACTTGCAGGTTTGGAGATTGTGTGATAAATGTGATAAATCACAATCTATAGTAACTTCTCAGGAATGAATGTTAAACCTTTTATCATTAAACGTTATCCTTGAGCTCTAGCTGGAGATGATGCGCTTGTCTGCTGCAGGCTAGAAAAAGCATTTCTTCAGTCACCTCATCAACCTTATCCAATCACAAGATGAGAAGCTGCAATCTCTGTTAGACATGGATTGACTGGATTTACACAATTGTGTCATCTCTGATTGCATCCAAGACGAGACTCTGGATAATGCCTGGAAAAAGATGGTTTTGTCCCAACTGGAAAAAAAGGACATAAAGGCATAATTATGGAGTGAATGGTGACGTGTGTGAGAGGAAATAAATACCTGGAATTGTTATACTGACGTATACCATGCTAACATTATAAATTGTATGGTGAAGGTAGCAGCACCAGGGAGTTAGCAACTTCCTTCCATAGCATCTAGGGATTTAGACAACTTTACAGCGTCCTGATCACTTCTGCACTGTATGGACATTGTAGAGCAAAGCTTACCAGTTGTACCCAGTACCTCAACAATGGCTCAGGAGAGGCAAGAAAACAGCAAACACTTGTCCAAGGATCTCCCCTGAGTGCAGTACTATCCCCAGAATTTTTTTTAATTGGTGGGAAGAAGTTGTAGGTGGGTGGCATCCCCTGTATTGTGATCCAACCTTTCAGTAACCACCAAAAAACAGCTGGGTGGTTACTGAAAAGTGCCGGGTGGTGCACCCAGGTAAAAGGTGCCAGGCAGTGCACCCAGCTAAAAGGTGCCAAGCAGAACTTCCTGCCATACACTAGCTAAAAGGTCCCAGGCAGAACTTCTTGCTATACACCAGCTAAAAGGTGCCAGGCAGAACTTACACTGGAGTGTATGAACCCAGAATCACTAACTATGAGCACTTTTGAGTTCAGAGCTGTCAATTCCCAGACACTCGGAAAGGAAGCTGGTCTGTCAGTGTTTGCTCAGCTGATCAGTTTTTGCTCAATTGACTTTAGGAGAGGCGACACACCTATGAATACAAACAGGCCCATGGTACAAAAAGTACAATTGCATCACACATATTGGGTATCACGGCCTGGGCCAAAACAAGAGAAATAAATCTGGGGACATCATTCACTATTAACACTAAACTGATGATCTGATTAAGCTAATAATCAAAAAGTTACGTAAAGGTTGATTTATTGATGCTAATTATTTAGCAATATTATTCTTGGACATAAAAAGTTGCAGCTCCCGCCATTTTATACTACAGGGCTACACTTTCAGAAAATATGGTATTTGGGAGTCTGAGTTTTTATGTAAAATATATGCATTTAAGTATGTGTGCTGCGTTCAACCCAGAAGTTTTTTTAAACAGAAAATTTTAGGTAAACACTCAAAAACAGCTGGGTGGTTACGGAAATGTGCCCAGTGCACCGCCCAGCACATTTAGGTAACTACCCCGGCTGTTTTTGGGTGGTGCACCCCCCTATAAGTCCCTGGGGATAACACTGGTGTGTTTAAAAAATAAAAAAACCTACCAGTAGTACATAAAGGGATATTTTTCTATCATACAGAGTAGTTTTTAAACCCTCAATATGGTGGTGGAAGCCCCAACTGAAAAGAGTGTTTCTTTACGTCTTGACTTGTCTGACACTTATCTATGTATTAATCTACACCCTCACCATCAGCTAATCCAATACCAAGGTCTCTAAGCCAATACGAGGTAAAAAAAATTAAAGTGGCCCCATTGTAGGAATGTGGCCTGGTATCAGCATGAGCCCAGGTTTTCATCCAAGTCTGATAAGGTGAGACCTGCAGCTCAAAATAGAGAGTTGTTCATGATAGAAAGGAGGACTTGTTGGTTGACCTGTAGCAAAAACTTGGTAAAATGTCAAAATTAGAACAGATTTAATGAATTTAAAACTTCTGGCTCCCTAATTTTTTTTATGGGGGTTTCGAAGCGCATATAAAACAGCTGATAGATGATCAGCTGATGATTGGAAAGCACCCACTACAAAAATTACCCAAAAAAATATTATCCTGTGACACGTCTGTTCCCGAGCTCCTCTTGTCTTTGCTTCAAAGATTTCTTCTGGTGACCAAGGTGCTGGGTGATGTAGATTCATCCCATTGATTGTCCAGGTGCAGGTTTTCCAGAAAACGCAGCATGATGACATCATAACTAGTGGACCAATCATATTTGCTGGGAAAATGGCTTTAAAGACACAGTATTCCTGGAAGGATCTTCAGCCTGGCTCGCTTCTACGAGCTGTTTGACGTAATTTTATATCTGTTCTTCAGGAACCAATGCCATAGTCATGATCTGTCTTGTGAAAAGTGACGTCTGCCCATTCCCAGAGCCTGGTGCCGTATTAACAGGAGGCCTCTAGACAAGTCTTCTTGAGTAAAGTTTCATAAGCCAACTGTCTCACCAATGACGCACCGTGAGTCATCGTGAAGCCTTTCACATATTAGGAGCTGGGATTCTGTCTGCACCCATTCCCACCCTGCAACGATTAATCCAATTAAACTTGGTGGTTTCACGTAGCTTCATGTAACAATGGAGACACTACACAAGACTTATAAAATCTCCAAAATACAACCTACTTGTGTAACGAGTGTCATGCTGGAAAAATATCATCATGTATCAAACTCAATACACAGTCTTATTTTTTAGTTTATATATTTTTAATTTGGTCCCTTGGCCAAGTGGATTTGGAGAAGTCAAAACATTTGTTTTATATACAGTGGTACCTCGGTATAAGTCCGCTTTGGAATAAGTCCAACTTGGTAAGTCCTGTTTGGACACAGAAAATTTTGCTTGGTATAGAAACTTTGCTTGGTAAAGAACCTTTTTGCTAAACCTGTATGGGTCAAAATGAGTCACAACACCGCGGGCTACCCGTATTTACATCTCTCGAGACAAAGCCACGACTGCCAGTGAGCGTCAGTACGCCAGTTGCTGCCATTCAGTGAACAACCCGCGCTATCACTCTCCGTGAATTACAGAACATCTCTTCCTCCTCCCTTCTCAGCACCATGCTAGTAGGCACTCAACTCTTCTCAGCAAGGTAAAGGGAGGTTACATTTTCGTTTATTTCATCTAATTGCTTTTGTATTTATGTATTTTATTAATTATTGTAATTATTAAGTAGTAATTGTAATTATCCCCATCAATGTATAATAGGCCAAAACACTATAGGATTTTTTTTTTTTATGGGAACGGACTAATCATTTTCCTTTTATTTCTTATGGGAAAAATTTGGTATAAGTACAAGGATCTGGAACGGATTAAGGACTTATACCAAGGTACCACTGTACATTTAATACCTTTATAAATTATTTGGAAGCCACAGCTTGCTAATGACTATTGTCGACTTGCACCTTCAAGGTTGAAATATTTATTCAAGCTGTGCTCGAATTAGGGGCAACCATGTGATATTAGGTTGGTCTTTCCAAGAAATAATAAAGAATAATGAAAATTGAGAGTGTGTCTGTAAGGCCCTGGTCCAGCACAAGTGCTCATCAGACTCCAATCTCCCAATATATATATAGCAAGCCTTGGGTGTCCAGTCCCAGCACAGGGTGGCCCCAAGGTCAGTTGTGTATAAAGGATAGAGCTTTGGGAAGGACGGACAGAGGACCAGGAGCCCACAGATAATACAGTACCAAGATTCCAGAAGGGACAAGTCCAGAATACAGAGTCAGAGGTCATACACTGGTAATCCATCCAGGATACAAGGTATCCAAGGGTAAAGATAAAGCGGAGTCGGGGTCACAGGCAAAAGTTGGCCCAGGCACCCCACAGCCACGGGGTCACAACAGGCACCGGTGACTGGGAGCAGAAAGGCTATAAAGTCCTAGCAGCCAATGGCAGCACAGGTTTGAGACCAGTAACTACTCTGCTCATTGGCTGCTGAATAAACTCCAAATCCCCATCAGCTGCACACAGTCTCATCAACACATATGAAAAAGAAATCCTGCTCCCCAAGTGGTTCATAGACCTATTGGTTTTTGCACTTCCTTACTAGTGCAATACTAATACAATTATTGACACCTAAGGCCAATTAAAACTTTAGAAATCTTAAATCCCAGGACCTAAGGATTGTAAATGTTTCAAATCAAAATACAAATTATTTATTATTTTTTAAGCATGCACTTTGTTAGCTAGTGGCCATACAGCAGGATTATGATCAGCAAGACACCAATGATGCCCAAATATTATTGCAAGCTAAACATTATTACACAGTTATTATTAATATTACACAGTATTTATATAGCGCCATCATATTATGCAGCGCTGTACAAAGTCCGTAGTCGTGTCTCTAACTGTCCCTCAGAGGAGCTCACAATCTAATGTCCCTACCATAGTCATATGTCATTATTATGGACTATGGTCAATTTTGAGGGGACGTTAATTAACCCTAATGCATGTTTTTGGGATGTGGGAGGAAACCGGAGAAAACCCACACAAACACAGGGAGAACCTGCAAACTCCATGCAGATAGTGTCCTGGCCTAGATTCAAACCTAGGACCCAGCTCTGCAAAGGCCAGAGTGCTAACCACTGAGCCACAGTGCTGCCCATGAAGCAAATCACTGATTGTAATACATTGAAATAAATTGAAAATATTCACAGAAAGCTAATTATTTTCATCCATATGCAAAGCAGAACTTAAAGCACTACATTTCCTCTTTAAACAGTGAATGTTTTGGATTCCCTGGATCTCATTTGTATTGTAATATAAAAGAACAGAGATTAAAGCTCCAAAATGGACTTGAAAAATAATTAAAAAAATATTTGGTAGGTTTACAGTTCTTTTTTGTTTTTCTGGTATCTGTTTGTTGGTTACTTGTTATATATTGTTTCCAAAGGATGAAATATAAAAAAAAAATGGAAAATGAGGATGTGGACAAAATGTTATGGGAAGCAACTTGTATTCTAATGTTGTGTTCTGTACTATTACATGACGGTTTCTGTACATGATCTACTGGTTAAGATTGGTATTTTGTAACTCTTCTGTATATGTATATATATTTTGAATTATTTTGTATCTTTTGTTCTTCCTTTCTAATAAAAATTATATTTAAAATAATGTTGAAACAAAAAATCCCCCTCCATGATATAATTCATACGGGGATGAGATTTAGCATCGTGTCGGCTCAGTGGACAAGACAGAACGCTCCAAGTGTCGGGTTCTGCTCTGCCTTGTTTCCTCGGTACAAGTAGATAACGTTCTATCACCCTGTCCTATGGTATTGTGTTATTGTGTGATTGCTTGACAAGTTTAAAAGCACAATGTCAGAACTTTTAATCACGTATATATTTCATTTTGCTGTGGGCAATTCAATGAGACATTACAATTATTCTGTCAACACGTCTACATCTCATCCAAAGCTCATCCAGTCTGGAGGTGTCTTATATCACACATGTGTTTTATTTTTGAATGGTCTAGAACAGGATTGACAATAATATTCAGAGAGAACTTCACTTAAAGCAAATTAATATTCATACCTGTTGTTTAGGCTGAATTATTCACATTACAGCATCATTAAGGAAAGAAATGTGTTTTATTATCTCTTCTTTATTAAGAAGCAACCAATGGATTAGAGTGCCAGCACATGGGCACAAATTGGTGCAAACCTCAATGCTGAAATCACAAGCCTATGGGGTGTTGTATATAGAACGTTGGCTGGCATGAGCGCCCTTGCCAGGGCCAATGATGGGGATATTTGATTTTGTCAAAGGCTCTAAGCAAACAGATATTTATGCAGCTTTCCTGACCGTATCACAGCAGCTTTGCAAAAACAAATCTTAATCTCTTAATTGGTTGGACACATTGCAGTTTAATGGGCCACACAGGCAGCTAAACAGAAAAAATAACTAAAGAGCATTACAGCTCTGGATATAATTTGGAATCAATGGTTGAATATTATATATATATGCTGTAAACCAGCAGCTTTGGATAAACAGATCTATATTAGGATGCATCCGGTCTATAAACCAGCAGCTCTGG